>NW_007578954.1:221796-239463 GCF_000690725.1 Stegastes partitus | reverse complement strand
AGCAGTTCCAATAGGGTCTTCGCACCCTTTTGGGTGCTCGGACCCTAAATATATTCATTATTTATACCAGCTGTTTGTAAACTGTTTGATGCAGATTTTTGTTATAGAAAAAGTAAATGTTAGGAAGCCAACATTTGCTAAATAGCACCAAACAAAGTAAAACTGAACCTTGTGGGAATGTCGTTAGTTTTACAGGTATTTTAGCATAATCAGAATTATGAGACACGATGAAATTTTGATTAGGTCATGGTAAAATACAAAGTTAAAGGAACCCTAAGGTGATAAAAACTCATCCTATAGGACACATGTCTGTGTGTACCAACTTCTACAGTAATCTATCCATTAACTAAGATATTTCACTCATCTAAGAGCTTCAGTAAAAAGCAACTCGATTTCTCTTTTTGGTTCTTGAAGATCTTTCATCCGAGAGGCTTCTGCAGAGCTCTACACACAGGAGAATAATCAACCCTTCCACAACAACAGGACAGCAGGCACCTCTGGACTAAGCAGCCCACCTGCAGCTGAAGGATAAGGGACTCTCCTTTGTGGCCAACAATGTGCACATTCTGGACAAAGAAGACAAGTCGAGGAGCGAAAGACGGCATCTGTGTTAAACTGGAACTGCCATCTGTAAACAGAGAAGAGGATTTACGACAGCACTTATCAGGTAATTATAATGCAGTCTTAAGATTTCTCCCACCCACTAAAATTCACCATTGTTCACATCTAGACTCATTCCTGACTTGGCTTTTTCATAACCATTCACAGATGGATGCCTGTGAGTTTTGGCCATTGGAGATGTGATCTGGGAGTGATAGTGACACTGCCTATCAGTTAGAACTAAAAAATACTCCTGGATTGGAGGTGAAACACATTTGAGAATCAAAGAGACAAGTTCCGTTGCCTTTTACTGAAGCTCTTGGGATGTCCTGTATTACTGAGAATCTACACACAGTTCACTCATACCTTAAACGTGAACGTCATAGTGACCCAAGAGGAAGTCAAGAGGATAATGGACATCAGTTGTGTTCATTCTCTGGGCAGCATGAATATTTAAAAAAAGTTCTCATGACAAGATAGACTGAGATGTTTCATTCCACCACCAACACTGCTATTCACAGAAAAAACTCAGAATATAGTGAAACTTCTTATCATAGAAACAAAGAAAAGCAATAAATCTCCTGAAGCAGTGGAAGTTGCGTTAATGGACCGATTAATTATTATTTCTACTATACACTCTCATACAAACAGGAGGTTTATTTATTTTTGTGCACAAATCCTCCTGTTTGCCTGTATACACACACACACAGTACAAAGGGCCTACAGAAGACGACTTGCAGTTTAATTGACTGGAAAGGTTGGCTCGGTCGGCAGAAAAACAATATTTCATTGGAGGAAGTGCTTTTTTATTTGCCTCTGATTCAGCATAAAGGAAATCCACGGCAAGAAAAATGAGTGGAATTTTTAAACAATAATAAAAAATGCTTTTTCTCTGACACATATTTGTCACACCGGTGGGAAGCAGAACAATTCACAGAGGACACGGGGGTAAGAGCATTTTCCATTTTTTGTCATTGTGGGAGTGATGATGTGTCGGTGCAGTAATACAGTTTCCAACGGCGGGATCGTTGTGTGACATAACAAGTGTCACAGTCGAACTACTCAAACCTTCTCTCTGCACTGCTTTTTCTGGCAAAAAGTTATCCAAAACAAAAAAATCTGCTCCTAATGTTTAATTATTTAAAGGTTTATTCAAATGATACCAAAATGTCACAGAAGGTTGGATGAGCTTTTGCTTCTTTAGTTTCTGTTTCACCAAAGCAGGCGTTTCATTTTTATTGCTGCGCTGCCCTACAGGTCACAGCGAGTTGAAGGAAAGGTCAGCTGTGCTCAGTTTAGTAGGACAGTAGACGAATGAAAAGGTCACGTAGGATCTGACCTTTCCTGATGAGCCTCATTGGTTGGGCCGGTTAAAAGGGGAAGGAATGCTTCATTCAGCATAATTTTGTGTCTGGGCCATTTGCAGAAATAGAGGAAAGGTTACTGAAGGTAAATCCTTTATGCTCAGACTTTCTTTGTAGCTCATTGCTGCACGTATAACATTTCCCTTCAGCAGTTTGCCTGAAGTGATTTGTGGCACTTGAAGTGTTTACATCTCCAAGGCCTTGTCCACACGTAGCAGGGTGTCTCACAAAACGAAGATATTTTTCTACGATTTGGCCTGTCACCCACACGAAAGATTTACGGCATTAAAAACGATCCTTTCAAAAACCTCTGACCAAAGTGATGATCTGCGAATGTTCTGCTTATGCGTCTGTATGTGGACATCAATCACCGGGGTTTTAGGTTTCGACACATCACTGCCTGCAACAAAATATGACCTGTGTTTACATTGAGAAACAGTGTGGATGCTCTCAAAACTGTGTAGGCGTTGTCTCTTCTCCAGGCGCTTTTTGCCTGCTTGTTTTTACAAGCCCAGATACTGCTCCATGCACAAGAACACAGGCGAAGGACGACGTTAAGGACGGTTGTTTCATGACGTTGAGAGACGGAAGCTTCCTCTGATTGGACAGGATTTTGGGAACTACTGCCACCTAAAGGTTTGGCATGCTTATGAATGTGCTCAACCACACACTTATGAGGTTAGGTGTGGAAGAATTCTTTTCTAAGAACGAGGTGATGTGTAGAGGGGAGGATGTTCAGTTTTATAAAAACCCTGCTACATGTGGGCAAGGCCTGAGGATGCCTCTCTGTGGTGTTTCCAGATAGAGAGTAGTTTGAAAACCCTCCTGCACAATAACAGGTGATGGAGTGTTTAATATGTAATGCACCTTCGAACCTGTTCTGTTTGATTGCCGCTGCTCTTTATAGCTTATCTGCAGCTTGTTTGAAAAATGAAGTTTTAATGATTGTGAATTTACGTGATCACGCTGCCATCAATCAAAGCGCTCACATGGATTTCCGCTACAAAACATCCCATTCATGCACAGCACTGCATAAAAAGTTTCTCATCCATCATCCTGTGGCCGTCAGACGTTCATTCTGCTGCAGTGACTCCAAACATACAGCGAGAGTCATAAAAAATCGTCTGCGACATGGAGAACAAGGACTCTTGCAGCAGATGGTATCTCCCTCACACTGCCCTGTCTCGACATCACAGAGTCAGTCTGGGATTGAAAAAAGAGACAGAAGATACAGAGACAGACTGACTCCACAGAAGAACTGAACTGTGGCAACTTCTCCAAGATGTTCGGAACAGCTCACATCTGAAAAAAGTAAAACTAGTACTGTTTGTTAAGGACAAACCGTTCTCAAGCCAAATGTTGTTTTGATTTTCTCTCTTTACTGCACTTTGAATAAAGTTAGTGAATTAAACAATCCGTCAATTATCTTTTAAAGCATCCACACTTCACTTTTAATGCCTGAAACTTTTGCCCAGTGCTGTTACGCTTTCGCCCTAATTCCACATAGTTTATTGATGTTCTTAAAGCTGCAGTACAGAACTTTTCCATGTTAATGTACATTCACACCAATCAGCACAGAGTGAATCTCTTTGTGCTTGACAGTATAACAGACTTTGAATACTGATGTCTGACATTCCTGCACCGATACACTTCATACTAACCAGCAATAACTGGTTTGTTGGAGCTGAAGAGTGGAGCAATTGTAGCTGACAAAGAAACTTGGCCCTCAGAGGAATAATCAGGGTCAACATAAAGAAAATGATCAAGTACATATTGACAGTGGTTGTGTAATTCCTCTCACTGCCAAAAGGGGGAGACACAAGTTGGACACAGCAGGTTTTAATTAATTGTTTTTTAAAAAAATATTACAAGTGCGATCTTATTCACATATCATACATTTGCTAACTCATTTAGTCGAATGAAGAAACATTAAAATCAAGGGTAGAAAAATCAAGACTTGACACCTACAGTCTAAGGTTTACTGCCTGACTAATCGTAACCACTCACAGCTTCATCCGCAGGCCTTTATTAGGCTGATTGATTGTACATTTTAGTGTCCTGCTGCTTCCTGCTGTCCAACATATATGGGCTTACAAGACACGTAATATCCTGGATGGTGACATGATAAATCATATCGTACAGTTCCACTAATTCCAATAAGAGGAGAACATTCAATGTGCGTACCAGGAAAGCTGTTGCATCGCTCACAGTGTCCCGCGTTACAGGCATCTTCCATAAATCTCACCAAAAACCTTATCAATATAAGAACAGGTTAATATATCAACGTCGGACAACCAAAGCAAATCAGGATTCTTCAATTGGATCCTACAGAAACAGTTCCTTCAGTCACTGTACAAAGAACAATGAAATCCATAGTCAGCAACACCAAGACCACAAAACATACACAAAAGTGTGTCTTCAGGAATACAGTGACTGTTGCATTCTCTGTAATTGTAACTTTACACATGCTTCTGTACTCATCTTTAGTTTGAATGTATTTTCTAGGCTCCTTACAAATGTTCTCCTTCCATTGTCTCTGACATATCTGTGATGATCTTTGCTTCTGTGTATCTATTGTACACTGCAGGCGACTCCTATAAATTAATTTCAGATCAAAAGTGGAAAATATTGCAGCGGTCTCTTTCAATCAAGAGCACAGTCCTAGTTAAAGATCTTTTTGGACAGTCTTTCATTTGGTTCCACAACCCCACGACTTCACCTCTCTGTTTCACAACACGTGGTTCACACCCTGTATCACCCTTCAGCTGCTCACTCAGCAGTAAATTGATGCACCCCGAGAAGCACAGCGCGGCTCCATTCTGGACAGCATTATCGACGGGGGCATCCTCAGAATCCCATAGTCCTGCATTATACAAGGAAACTGAGCCTACTGTTGAATTATAGAAGTTTTGTGCAGGTAGAAAAACTGTGGTCAGGGAGCAGTTTCCATTTATTTATAACAGACTGTGGCACTTTTCCAACTGATTTTGTCGATACTTTAAATTCCCACTTTCAAGACCAAAACCTAGATAAGAACTAGTGTGATTTAGAGGCCCTAAAAAACATTCTTCCTCTGCTTTCTGAAATATATAATGTTTTTTAAATCACTATTCAAATTCAAAATTATTTCATAAACTCAAATATTGTACATGTACAAAGTATATGTTAACTATATACCAATAAAGTTATATACTAAGCTTGGTCTGCTTACTTTTACGGTTTGAATTATTTACATAAAGGACTAATAATATAAAGGAAAGTACATCCCTTTGCTTCACTCCAAATGTAGCCAGAAATCAGCCAGTCCTGAAGGTATTTACCTGCAAACAAGAAACTGGGGCTTTGTACAAGGCTTTGATGGAATTATAAAACTTAACATCAATATCATATTAATTTACACTCCAAAAGGTCTCTGTTTATCCAATCAAAGGCTTTTTTGAAAACAGCAAATGTGTTTTTTTCCCTTCTTGTAGTCTCACTATTTCTTCAGGGAGTAAAAATGGTCAATACATGCTCTGCTTTTCCTACAGTAACTCTGCCCTTTCCCGAGAATTCACTGAGTCTCTGGGTAATTATTAAGTCTATTATCAGGGAAACCTGGGTGTAAATTATACACTGCACTGGTCAAACTAATGTCTCTGTAATTGAATGCAACTCTGGGGTTAAGGTTTGTGGATTTATTCCACAGTAATGGATAACACAATTACGAAACAGACAATGAACAACGTTCACCAAATTTGAAATTTTTAGAACCTTATTCAGGAGCTTCTCAACACCTACAGCTTTGTTCAATTTAGCTCAATTTTCTGCACCTTCCCAGGTATGATCTCATTATTTAACACATGATTCTGACTGGCTGCTGTGGAACTCATCTCATTTTGAAGCTCACATTTTACTTTACAAATTTAATTTGAGAATTGATCATAAAAATCTGTCTCCCAACTTTTCCCCAAAAAACATTTACCATTTCTATTAAAGTCTCCGTTGGACTCAATGTGCTCTTTCTTGGACCCTCCAATCCCTCCTAAACTGATGTAGATCACTAATCTGAAGCTGTTCTGGAGGATTTGTCCTCACCCTTTTACAAAAATCTGATTGACAATTTTTTTTCTTTTATTCGCTGATCTTTACACTTGCAATATTTTCTCTGCAAATCACAGGCCGACCCATAACTTGTTTAATTTGTCCTTGCCATACATCTACTATAATCTGCAACATACACCAGAACCTTTGTTTAACTGCACAGTAATTATCAATTTCTTTATATATGAGGCTGCAGAATTGATCACAACATCGACCATCATTCTCCTGTGTTTTCTAACTAATTTCTTATTAATCTGTAAACCCAAAGTCCCTCTTCAGTCATTGATTAAACATCTAAAAACCAATCTCTGTATATCAAAGTTACCCATGAAAATGATTCCATCCTACATTAAAATGGCTGAGATACAACCACCGCTTCCACTCGCTGCAACTGGAACACGCCAGCTCGCCGAGGACTCTCCTCAAAGACTGAAGTAGACAGGATTGGTTCCTTAGGTTTGTTGCATATGAAACTCTGAAAGCCTGAATGTATGTTTTCGAGACTGTCATTGGTACACTGCAGTTTCAAGATAGAAATACTCTGTCATGATGCTGATTGCTTTATTCACTCATGATGTATCTTGCAGCGAATAAAATCAGCATGTGGGCATGTTAACAGAGTAAAAAGCCTGATTTTCCCCAGAGGGGGTGTTTACAAAGAGCTTAATAGCGGAGCTCAAGAAAGAAAATCAACAGAAATATTTCTTTCCACTCATTGCTGACAGCCTGCAATATTATGGTTAGTAAATAATTACCCTATTAGGAATTATAGACACAGCACTGAATGGTTCAGAAATCGACTACAATCATCAGTCAAATTCACAAGCTTATATGGTAAAGAAATAGAGGTAAAATATTTTGTTTCCTTTTCTTTAGTTTCAAGCTTTTAAAGATTCAGCAAAGGCAGCATCCTGTTTATTTCCACCTGCATCAAGTAGCACTGTGGGAGAAATATCTTCTTTCATATAATCTTTCAAATCTGCGATGCAGTTATTCACGTCACCACAAATATGGACAGAGTCTACATCGTGGGAGTACGTCAATGATAATAAATGGCTAATAAATAGATCTGCATTCTGAATGAAAAGTTCTGACACCCTGTGTTGACAACGTAAGCAGGCAGTTCCATTATTGCTTTATCTACCTTGACCTCTATTCCAATAGCTGCATTGTATCCAGACTAAGAAAACGCATCATATTAAATGAAACTGCAGGATGTTTGTGTCATTCAAGGAGATGGAATCTGGCTCAAGGAAGTGTCAATGACAAAAATGACTTTTGGCATTTTCCCTCACATGTCTTTCCCAAACGTCAACACAGTTTGCCCTTTGACACTGTTTCATGTTCATTCTCATACATGTCAGAAGTGTTAGGAGGCCAAACATAAACGGTGACGCACACCACCGACAATCAGGCTGAAATCAATAGAACCTGATTGTAATGGCATGCTAGAGAGTTTTACTCTCAAGAGTGTGACTCAACGTCTTGAAGGGCTTACATGCAGAGCGTTGATTAAATACTGATCGTATTCTCAGAAGGGTTCCATGTACTGATGAAGTCTCCCAGATGAGAACAGCAAAGATTACCCAGTGTTGCAGGAGCTTCTTCGTATTGTCTCCTTATTTGCTCATGGTACCAGCATTAAGTTTTAGTGAGGTACTTAATTCTTTCTCTAAAAAGAACATTCTCTCTTCTGCAAGACTAGCTTGGGTAAGAAATGAAAAAGGGGCATGTAGGAATAATGGAATAACACAATAATTTAAGTTGACAGGATCCTTTTAGAGAGCAGGCGACCTGTACAGAAAGTGAATTTTTTAGTGGGAGAATGAGGAGCGTGGAGAGAAGTTCGAGCCCTCCTGCTCTTAAGTGTAAGATTGTCTTTCCTTTTGACTCTTAGCAGAAAATCACAAGCTCATCTGAATTCGAAGGAACTCCAAAAAAAGATTCGCTTGTCGAGCTTTTAGTCGCATCACGTACGTGTCACTCAGCGTGGAGTCGACTCACAGCGGTTTTTCCTTTAAAGATCCCCTCTGGATGAAATGTAGAAAATGCAAAAATACCCTGCAGAGAGCAACATTTTGTTTGTGAGTTTAATGAACAAGTAAAAAAAAAAAAAAAACCTGAACAGCACATTTTACTCTCTTTACCGAGAATTGCAGTCTGTGAATATGTAAATTTGCAGCTGCCTCCAGGCTTCACCCACCACCATCGCTGGTCCACTCATAGCACTATGAACTCGATAACCAGCGGCCACAAAAGCCATGCCGTTTGAAAGAAGTGACACCGATTCTCATTTGTGCTTTATGCCTTTATGCTTAGAAATGACTGAATTGCAGAAACTTAGTTTCATTTTATGAGGATGCTGCAGTTGCCATAAAACTTTTAACTTATCCCTGTAAGACTTGTTTCTATTTCAGTATGCATACATCGAATCATCCAGCAGTTGCCGAGGAAAATATTAGAGCAACCCTAACTGTATCTGTGTCTTTTAAATTGAAGCTGACATTGAGAAATGATTGGTTCCATAGTTACTTTAACCTAAATCTCACAAGGCATCAGGCCACAAAGTTCACATATGAACACTGTCAGCACACACACTGATTCAATCTACAGGCTAACAGCAGCTGCTAGCGGCGAGCTAACGATATCACAGTGATAATGTGTGGAGAATGATTTCTCTTGAGTGTGTTCTTAATGAAATAAATGCTTACACTGGCTCCCCACTTACATTTTTAGCCTCAGGATAAATAGTTTCAGGGCTTCAGAATGAACTTGCCAGCAAATAAAATCCAATCTTGCTTGTCACAGCATGGCTGGATAAAAACTTGAGAGAGGCTTTTGAATCTGGGTTGCAACTTAAAACTGCACTTTGATATTTCATTTCAGCAGATTAAACACTTGTCACGGCTGTCTAAGCTAAAAAGTCAGTTTTGGACCGTGATTGGCTGCCACTGCATGTGATGTCACAAATGATACTCCTCTACGCAGGTTAAGTCTTGGCTGGTTCCCCTTCAGCAGAGGGGGGAAAGGCCCTCTCAGCATAAACATCAATCTGTACAGAGTCAGATATTCAGAGAAAAAGTAAAAGAAGTTGCACTCGCAAAGTCACAGTTTTGAGGAAAGAGGCCTTTCTCACCATGTTGTGGGTTTTGGGATTGGAAACAAGCTGTGACTGATGGCGCTCCTGTGATAGATACACTGACATGCATTGACTTTGAAGGCAATTTCCTTGCGTCTTGATTAAATCAAGAGATAGATGTCTTGGTGGCTTAGTCGTGGATACGATGTGTTTAGCCGATAGGACCTCTGTCGGATGTTGTCCCCTTCACCCCTCTACCTAAACTTCTCATCAGCGAACACGATCTTTGCGGAGAACGCCTCGCCTCCATGCTCTGGGGCTGAAGGCGAGGAGTGTGTGTTTCTCTGAAGGATGGAGCCCGAACGCTCATCAAAAGTCATCGAATCTCTGGCTTTTGTCCAGCTTTTCGACGCTGTTGATGAAAAGGCTGCCAGACAGCCGTGCGTCGACACAAATCTCACCCGATGTCCACCTCCGCACCACAAATCTGAAGCACGCCTCAGGTACTCAGTCGCCTCCGCCCCACTTGGGACATTTAGCAGAGAAATGGCATCAGTGTTGCGATCAGTCGCTCAGATGAGGGTGTACAAATATAAATTGGGACAGTTGCATCTGTTTTTCATCTATACAACCAAAGTCATTTGAAATGCATAAGATGGGGCTGCAGTATGCCCATGCCCCATCAGCAGTGTTCCACCTGCTTCACGTATCATTACACCACTGAGGTGATGTTTGTGACACGATATAATTGACTATACGCATATGTCAGAGGTGGTGATTGAAGAAACATTCATTGCTGTTTCGTAAGTTGTTTACATTCTGGGTTTTCCGGGTTGCCGAATGAAATTGATGAAAAGTTGTGAGCAGAGTGCTTTACACAGAATGATGTTAGTTGTAGTGATTTAGTTCTACTTATAAAATAAAATCTGGTTTCTGTTTTAAAATCAGAAAGATAAGCAAACATTTCTGGTTTTACTTTATACAAACAAAAAAAGAAAGAAAAGAAAAGAGGGAAAACAACAGAATACACCATTTATCACAAAGCCATTTATTAATTTTTTACTAAACCAGCTTAAAGTACAAGAGCATATTATATTTCAGCCTGTTGGTCCCTGTGGTCTTAGCCCGCATCGCTGTTGCAACATCTATCTCTTCAACACAAATACACAAGGGAACCCGAATTAGCTTTTTCCTGGGAGGATGGGATAATATTCACTGTGACACAATTCTAATTAAGTCTCATCAAAGCAGCCCGAATTCTGAAATAACAATCACAGTCATGCGCATATTTTCTGCAGGGGCTTGCATTCTCAGTAGATGTTGAAGTTATTGGCTTTTTTTCCCTGATTAGCATTAATATTATAGCTTTTTTTCAGCCACTCCAGCAGCGTGGCTCTCGTGATGTCAGTCCGATGGTGAGTCCACACTGAAATATCTCACAAACAACAAAATATGCAACAAAATTTGAAAGGCAAATGTTTCGGGGCACATACAGCTTTCAAGCAGTGAGTCCCTGGTGAGATTTTCTGCTGGCTGAGGGCTTTGCTGTATATCATTCCCCTGTGATTTCCACTGACTGTTTATATACAGTCTATGACTCTTCCCCACACATTGAGAAATATCTATAACCACAAGGATCGCCGTGAAATTTGGCTCAGATGTTTATGGTACCCAGAGGAACCCTTGTGATGTTGGGGATGCTTTGATTTTTCTTCCATGAGGTTGACATTTGCGGTTCCTCGTAAAATGTCTCGCAATTAGATGGACTGCCATGAAATGTTTTACACACATTCATGTTTACAGCTTTTTGTTAACACCCTAATTTGTCCAATACATTGCTTCATGACTAAATACCTGCAAAAGCTAATGACATTCCACGTGTCGGCACAGAGCTGCTAGTGTGGCTGCAGTCTTTCTTACACAGAAGTTTATGAAACACAAAATGTGTTTATGCAAATTGGGAAAATGACAAAGAAATTAAAAATCTGACAAAAAAAAATTGTCAGGAATCAAAGCACAATCAAACAAGACCCTCTTCTGAAAAAAAAAAAGCATAAAAATGAGGTCAAAGTGAGCACGACTCAGACACAACAAACATAACAGCGGGACTAATTTGCCGTGGCTGACTAAATTGGTCTTAAAGTAAATAAATAAATAAGCAGATTTCCAACTGAGCTCATTGTGCTCGACTCTCTTCATTCCAGGCATCGAAGCAGAAAACTTGTGGGAGGATTTAACAGTCGGAAGTGCATTTTTCAAGGGTTTCCTGTGACCTGCAGCTCTTCATTTCGCCCCGCACGTCGCTGTTTGAAAAGCACAAATTGAGTCATGTTTTCCTCCTTTTTTTGTCAGCAGGTGACACTGATTGTCACTTGTCACCCGGTGTCACTGATGGTTACCTTGGAAACGTGGCTCTTAGTCACCGTCGATGGGACGGCCAACGTCTCAGGCTTGAAATAAATCAGTATTTATTTTGTGCAGCTGTCTAATTTCTTCTTGACTAAAACTAAGAATAAACCTCTGAACCGCGCCGTGTTTTTTTTTTTAATGAAACAGCAGCTAAAGTTCACCTAGGAAAACTCGTGGTCGGTCACTGATGACATCTTACCGGGTGCTTTAGGACTGTTTTGGCTATTTTAAGAGGGATTTTGTTGTGTCTGTGGTGATTCATGCCTTTGTTTTCTCTGTGACTTTGCATTTCAGTGATGTCGTGGGTGCTGCGGTTGTTAGAGCCAGCTGGGTTGGGTTGTTGTTGCTGGAGATGTGGAGGTCAGACGCAGACTTAGCTGCAGGGGCAAAAAGAACAGCTGGGCGAAACGGGATGCCGCCTGCAGCCGAAGAAAGGCCAGGCACCCCTCTGTCTCCATACTGGATGCATGTGAGTGCACATATGTTTGCACCATGCTTAACGCATGAATATTTGTCTTCCTTTGCACATGGTTAGGCACAGCTTTGACTTAATTTGCATTTAACCTCTGTTCTGCCTCCTGTGAATCGCCAGTGACATCAGTCTGGCTTTGAGGATGAGATGACAGCCGCTGGTTAGAGGAAACCTCCTCTGCTACACATCAAGTAGTCATTAAGTCTCCAGCAGAAGCCCTGTATTTCCTGATTTGGCTGACATATCAATGGCAACAACGCTGAGGAGAGGCGGGGTGAGCAGCACCCGAGGGGGAGAAAGCAAAAGGTTAAAAAAGAATGAACATTTTAAGAGCGAGGATATCAAAAGAACGGGGGTATGGTAGCAGGGAAACAATTTACTTTCTGTGAGTGTGACTTCTGGGAAAAGGAGATTGTTATAGCATTTAGTGATTGACTTAGATTGCTCCTGCGCTGTGTTTCGATGGCCTGCTTGTAATTGTGCAAGCGCACACACAGTTCCTTATATTGGACCAAAGATTGGGCAAGTGTTATGGGAGGAATTGTGTGGAATGAAAGTCATCTATTTGTGCTCATCGATTAAACATTGTTCCCTGGGGTCTTTCAATCTGCAGATTTAATTAACAAGTTTCACAGGACTAACAGGCAGCAGGGGCCTGCAGCTGGGAGAGCAGGAGTGGATTATGGTGGTGGAGAAGCAGAATATGAAGGAAAAGGAAGGTGTGAGGGACTAAAAGACATTTGGTACGAGAAACGGACGAGGCCTTGGGCAACAGAAGTGAAAAGACACGGACTGTAAGCGGTAGGAAGATTGAAGCAGGATGAAGAACAAGTACACGATAAGGAGGAAGAAACACACTTCCACCGTGTTCCAAAGTATTATGCAAACTGTATGTAAGTGTCTTAAAGATGACATTTTGTGTTTTTCAATTAAACCCATGGACGATCTGGTGTCTCAAGGCTCTTTGGATTACTGAAATCAGTTTCAGACACCTGTGATAATTAGTTTGCCAGGTAAGCCCAATTAAAGGAAAAACTACTAAAGAAGGACGTTCCACATTATAAAGCAGACCAACATTTTCAAGCAATACGGGAAAGAAAAAGGATCTCTCTGCTGCCGAAAAGCGTGAAATAGTTGAATGCCTTGGACAAGGTATGAAAACCTTAGATATTTCACAAAAACTTAAGTGTGATCATTGTACTGTTAAGAGATTTGTGGCTGAGTCAGAGCACACACGGGTTTGTGCAGACAAACGTACAATGAGGAAGGTTTCTGCCAGACAAGTACATCAGAATAAGAGAGCAGCTGAATAAAATCGAAAGAGACAATTAAATCTAAGCCTAAAATGTAATCAAAACCACTGTCTTCCACATTGAAAAATCTCCCAAAAATAAACAGTTTGCACCAGATCATGTAAAGACAAAAAATTGAAAAGCGCAAATGAAAAGTCATAATTGACTCGGCTGCAAGCAACAGTCACATGAATTCTCCGGTGACCTGTGGGCTGTGTTTCCACAGAGTAGAAAGGAGATGACAGAAGTGACTGAGAAGCAAAGAAAACATACTTTATCAATAAAGTAAATACAGCACGGCTCAGAAACAGTAAATAGTGGAGCAAATCATTCCCAAGTTGATGGACGATACATTCAGCATGGTGAACTATCTTTCTATAGTTGATGTGAAGAGTGGTGTGAAAAATGTCTAATATGTTGAGGCTGTAAAAAATGCTGAAAAGGCTTGAAAAAAAATACTGTAAGCCTACATATTGATTCCATTTTGTAAATAAATATTTTTTTATTTAAACATATATATAATCAAAGAAACTGAATGTTTGTTTTTTTTTAATGATTTTTGGAATTGTAACTTTAAAAACCCTCTTGAGTCCTCTCTACTTCTAGCCATGGTTTTGCTGTTTCCGTAGATGTGCAATCTAGTTATGTTTAGATACATTTCCTAATATTGACCAAAGTTCACGTCTAGCACGGATATGAGTGTTATATATAAGTATTTTCATCTAACTTCCAAAATGTCTTTGTTGCACCTGTCATTGACTTCTTAGTCTTACAGTAAAAGGTAGGGGTCGTTTGTCTTCCTTTGTCATGATCCACTGAATCTTGAAAACTGTCTTAACAAAAGAGGATAAAAAGCTGGTTAGCTTAGCTTAGCATAAAGACTGCTAGCATGACTTCGTCAAAAGGTTAAAAAGAGAAAAAAATTGCTCCAAGCCTCTCTGCCACGACTAATTTTTAAACTTAAGTTAACTCTTTGTTAAAACGTTAAACACTGATTTTGTTAAATTTGCAGGCTCAGCTGGTTCCCCTGCTTTCTAGCCTTTATGCTAAGCTAAGCTACCTGGCTAAATATTGAAATTTTTTTTTCATTCATTTACACAACCAACATGTAAAAATAACAAGTTGTGGCGGGTTGTCTTTTTGTTAGCTTTGAACAGATTAGCTGCGTTTTCATTTCCTCACTTGATGCTACGCTAAGCTAACCAGCTTCATTTTCAGCCTATGAATGTGAGAGTCCTTTTCTAACTCGCACCAGCTGCTGCAGCCCTGGAGTGGTCAATAAGGCCTGGCAGTAACAGCAACCTGTAGCCACGTCTTCGCTAAACAATCGATTCACGAGAGCCTGACAGGCGGGAACAAACACACGTGTGATTGCAAAGCAGAATGAGCTGGAAGACGAAACGCTTTAGAAATAGTAACACAAGAGAAGGAGGGACGAGAGGAAGACAATAAGAGTTGTGTGTGGACCTTCATTGGTATGGCTCTAAGAGCTCGGCACCATGTGCAGAGTGTCTCACCCAGCAGAGAGCTGAAACACGGTGGATGGGAAAATTGAAACAGAGAACATGCAGGGTAGATAGTAGAGAGGTCTACCAGGAAGCTAAGAGATGGAGTGTGTGTCTGTGTGCTGATTAAAGTAACTCACTTGCATCCAGGTGCTTGTGAGGCTGAGATTTTAAAAAAAATAGAAGTTAACACAAATGCTGGAAGTGTGGTGAGATTTCTGAATAAGCATGAATGGAGAGAAAAGAATGAATTTTTGTTGCCCTTCCTGACTCTTCTGTCAGAGCAGCTGCTTAAATTGAACAACGAGAACAAAGTGTGTAATTAGTGTGTCACTGTGGCACTTTGGGTCTAAATGTGATATAATTATACAACATGTGAGGCTTCATATAATTCGCCCTCTATAGGAGTAAAATATAATGTGACCATGTTTCTTTGCAAGCACAGTCGAGCACCCTGGCACACAGGGATGTACATTTTCCCCATAAACTCCTCACACAGCAAGTCACTCCCTGTCAGTCCTGCCAAGGTGGTGGGGAGGTCTCGCTTTAATTGCTCAACAGACTGACAGAATAAGGGGAGCCCAGGTGCAGAGGGTCCAGAGCGAGAAAGGTGTGACCGTGCATAGAATGCATTACTTATGCATGCCAGCTCCTGATACATTATTGAATGTGTGCCTTTATTTAAAGAGCACAGCTTATCTGCAACTAAGAGCAAATTGCAAGATACAGTACATCCTTGCAATTGGCCAAAATAATAATTTCATTAATTTCCTCCACTTCTCCTGGGAAATACAGGAGCTCTGAGGGATATTCCCTCCATTGAGCTTCCTCCCAGTAAAGTGGGAGAGGTGATTTCTCCTCAGATTAATCCTGATAAGCATGGAGGGGTTGTTCTGCCTCTATCTTTGGCTCACGCTTCCCCTCTGCTCATTAACTCCGAAAGTAGCTCCGCAGTGGAGACCTGGCTTGCTGATAATAATCACATGGCCGCTTTGTGATGGCAATTCTCAGGGCAGCAGCGTTTGCCCTTTAATCTCTTGCACAGAGGTGGATCTAAGGAAAACTGAAACGACGCACTCGGCCCCAAACCGCTCGAGTCCACTGGATGCTGTGCGAACCTTTGAGTGTGCGCTTGTACTTGTGCAAACTGTGCGTCGAGGTTTCCGAGAGGCTTATCAGGTGATCCATTGGCGCAGCGCTCCTAATTGACTGTTCACACAATGGCCTGTCGATAGTCTTCACACTGCATCTGGACGGTTGTTTCAAAAATACAAACATCAGCACATTTACCACAGGTTCCTTCAGTTTTTTGTCTTTTCTTCACAAAGAGCATGTTCATTCTGTGCATGCTGGTTTTAAAAGTGTGTTGCTGAAGGACTTCCCTTTCAAAAGCCCTCTGAAACATCCCCATTTCACCTCTTATTTACCAACACCGCATCACTAACCATCTTGAACTAATTACGTCTAATCACACTAAGCGGTTACCTTGAATCTTTAGCGCTTGCTTATGAATGTTGGTCACGAAACACGGGAAGATCATGTTCCTCTGGAGGCCCCCCATTCCTCCTCTTGTTCAATGCTTATCACAGGAGTGAGATAAATACTGCTGGGGATAGCACGAAGGAGATGTGTAGGGGCGGGAAGCACGTCCACACCTTTCAAGGGTCTGCAAAAGATGTTGTCTGTGCCGGCGCATGTCCTGGGATTTGCATGCTATCAGCGACGTCCCAGAATGCTGGTGAAGATAAAGGGAAAAAGAAAAAAAAAAAAAGATCCACCAAGTCCAGTCACGCTTGGTTTTAACACTCAACCTTTAGCAAATGAACTGACTAATCGATGCAGAATGACCCTGAAAAGAGTAAAAGAAAAACAAAAGTCATGAAGAGGTGAGCATTATTTAGAACATTCATTTTGTCCAAACAATTCAGAAGTCAAATAAATAAATAAAGTCACAATTACAAGATTATGAACCAACATAAAATATCTCATAATTTTAACTTACTATCTCATAAAGTAAGCTCTTATGAATATCATTTAGCATGCCTTCTGTGTATTCTTTATTTTCTGGGCAGGAATAAGCTTCCATTGAATGTGAGTTTAACCAGTTTGAAGATGATGAAATCCTGTCATGTGTACTTTTGTTTTTCTTCAGATTTGTGAGTTATAACAATCACCAGGGAGTTTACGATGTACAGTTTTTGACCAGCTAATGAACAGTTGGCTGATTCCAGTAATTTAATACTAAATATATGCTTAAGTTAGACTTTTAGAGAGGAAAGGTCTTAGCCAAACCTCAATGATAGCCAATGAAAGCACTGAAAGATGTTTTTATTTTTTTCCTTTAATCTTTGGTTTCATTTCATGTTGTAATGAAGCTGGTAAAGGAAACACATTGTTTTATCAAATTTCCTTAAGGAGGCTATTGCATTGAGCAAGCAAAGCACTACAGTGGAAAAGTATCATCATTATGCATAATAAAATTGGTTCTTGGTACGTGTAGTTCCTTTTCCCCCAAAGAAGGTTTCCTGGTTTTCACACATAAATTTAAATAAATCTTCCTTAAATGAATTTAGTCTGTGCAAAACTATCCAGCCTTGAACCCATCTGCCTTACTGTGATTGTACATAATTATCCCTCTATGTACACAAGAGCATGTGTGTGTTTGTGTATGTTGTTTTGATCCTTGGTAATTAGTTGACATGTTCAGATGGCTTTCATGTTCCTCTTTTCCCCGTTACGCATTCATTAGAATTGTGGCGAGCGGGGCGTGCGGGCGCTACTCATAGATTGCCTAACTGATGGACTAAGGGGAAATGTGTTGACCGACAACGCCACCTGGGTTTAAGGTTCTCACCCAGGGAAC
>NW_007578954.1:201491-216671 GCF_000690725.1 Stegastes partitus | reverse complement strand
GAGTGCCCTCCAGCGGTGATAGGCTGAATAGCATTCTCACATTAAGTGCAGAAATTAGGCTTCATCCTGCCACAGAATGTAATGGTATTAATCTGTTATTGTGGTTTATGCACACAAACAGTGGCATGCACATATGCAAAAGTGTGAGTCTGTGGTTGCAGTCTTTATTTGTCACAAATACTTTACAGCATTGTGATATTTTTTTCCCGCATGGGGTCAGAACGCAGGGTCAGCCATGGTATAGCACCCCTGCAGCAGGTATGCTTAAGAGCCTTTCTCAAGGGCCCAACTAAGGCAGCACTGAACCTGCGACCTTCTGATCAGTAGCCCAGAGCCTTACTAGATGAGCCGCAACTGCCCAGATTTTTAAAAAAGGATGCATTTGAAGCCAGTGCAACACCTCAGTGATATACACGAGATGCAACAAGGCTTCTGCTGCATTCCAGGCTACTTTGACCTTTCTTCTTGATGAACAATAAAACCACGGTGAGATGAATTTCCTATGATTGGCCATTGTTTTGGAAAGTTTGGCTTTTTATACAAATGGAATTTGTTTGGCACAGGTAACCTCAGAGGCCGAAAAAGTGAACCCAATATAGAAGTACAAAAGCTGCAGTTCCTTGAATGGCCACTAGAGCCTGGCTCCAAAAGTAAATCAGTCCCCATAGATCCCCCCCTATGCTGTTAGATTCTCATCAACCCTGTCTCCATGTTGGGCATGATTTCTAAGTATTTCAAGAAGTTACTGCTTTCATTCTGTGCATAAATGTGCACGAGTCCCACTTTGGAGATGCTAATATGCATCCTGGTGCTGCTTCTTGCTGCAGGTATTCAAGAAGATCAGAGGAAAGACTCCTACACTGGGGACAACAAACCAAGCTGTGTGTGACAGGTGAAAAGTACACAGTGTGACTTGACATTTCATCCTGACCTGGGCCAATCCTGTCTCCATGTCAGGTATAATTTATGATTATAAATATTGAATAAAATTACCGTTGCTGTCTGAAGCAACAACCTTAACTTCAGCTGCTGTTAACATCTTGTGGGGAAAAAAACCCCAGATTACATTCATTATTGGTGAGTATCATTAACGTAAGTTGTTAGTGTCTGTTTTTAGATTATGGATATTTCAATTTCCAACCTAATAGAGATGAATTTGTAGAGCAAAGTGAATGGGAAAAATGATTCTGGTACACACGTTGAGTTTTTGGGCTCTCTGTGATGTTTTTTGGATGACTACTGAAAAAAAGCCTTCTCCAAATCATTTCACACAACACAAAGTACCGCTGCGTGTGCCTGCCTATCCCATAATGACACTGGGTGCACTTCAGACTTGTACCATGTTGAGAGTGATATGGAAATGTTACTAGGTTGCCATCATGATTTTTACAAAACAGTGATCCAGGTGCTCATTCAGTCAAAAAGCCGACACTTTTAGTTGCTTTCAGATTATCGGAAAGGAGTGCACGCCTGAAAGAGGCTATATTTAGTGAACAGATATGAGAGATATCGATATTCTCATCTAATGCGGAAAAAGAGAGTCGTGTCATGCGACTCTTTTAACCTTGCAGGAAGCAAATTCTTGTCAGAGACAAGACAGATAAGCCTCTATAATGTGACTGTGAACACCTTTTTTTTTCTCCACAACATGATAGAATATACTCACAGAAGTGATAACAGTGGTCGTGGTGTGAGTGCATTTTGACCAGTCCAATTGCCAGAACTCATTTCCTACCATTGCAGGATTAGTTTCCTCCCCACACATGACCTCCTAACCTCACAATGGCATCAAATGAAGTGAAGAGGCAGCATAGAAACAACAGGGAGAGGCTGAGGGGGGAGGATGATTATCATGCTGCTTTGACACACTGGTGGGAGGAAAAAAAAGTGGGAGGCTGTGTTGAAGGAAGACAGGGACCGACTAGTGTAGCCACTCCTGACTGTAATCAGCATCTTTATCCATCATCATTAGCCACTGCTAAACGCTGCAACTGCCTTTCACATCTGTTTTCCACCCACAGAAATGCACAAAGCCTCTCAAACCCATTAAGACAGAGGGAAGAAGCAAGCGGAGACTTGCTATTTGTGCAGGAACTGGAGCGGTGACACTCTCAGTCATCAACTTATTTTTTCGCCTTGTGTGTTTACCTCCTCAGCTACAAAGCTTCCGCTCTATGGAAACTAAAAGTTGGAGTTTTCAAACACATTGGAGTAATTAGACAGTGAGCAGCCATCACTCAAGCAAGCATCCTCTTGCTTCTGAGACTCGCTGATAAACATGCAAACGCTGCATCGCATTCATCTCTTCCTTCCACCGTGTCATCCTCAGCTAGCGGGGCAGCGAACACACTGAGCAGAGCAACTAAACCCTCCCTCTGCCTTTCACTCATGGATGGGCTCCTTCGATTGTGAACCTCCCCGATCATCTAGAGCTGTTTTTATCATGCACAGCGCATAAATGCATGGAGGCAGAAAAAAGAAGGCACCTGTTTGTGCTTGCAAAGACATGCGCGCAGCAGATTCGTGTGAATAAGCCCATGCAAGTGCACCAAGGCATGTGTGCCTATAGTCGTTCAGCATACATACAGACATCAAGCATTGTGTGCACGTACAAAAAGGCACAGCATGAACTGGAGAGTAAAATATTCTGAGATATCTGAGAGCACACGTGTCAGGTTTATTTCTATTTTTGGTCCACTCGCAGCAATCTGAGGAGGGTCATGTGTGTTTGTTGGCTGCTCAGTCTGCTGCTCCATCACTTTGGTTCAGAGAGTGATTTATCAAAAACTGCAGGCTGGATCAGTGGTTGTCTTGCATAATTAATTATGATCATCCATTAGGAGAGATTAAAAGCAAATTAGTTTGGATGTCTTAAATAACACTATCAAGGACGCGGCATGCATGTATCTTATCTTGAACATTGTGGGAAATTCGCAAAAAGCAGCTTGAAGTTCGCGTCCCAGTGAAGACACCCGGGATCTTTCTGCATGGAGTTTACATGTTCTCCCCGTGCAGCGTGGGTTCTCTCCGGGTTCTCCGGCTTCCTCCCACACAGTCCAAAAACATGTTGAGGTTAATTACTGATTGTAAATTGTCTGTAGGTGTGAATGTGAGTGTGCTATGTTGTCTGTCTCTAAGTGTAGCCCTGTGATAGACTGGCGACCTGTCCAGGGTGTCCCCTGCCTTCACCCTAAATCAGCTGGGATAGACCCCAGCCCCCCACAACACTAGTGAGGATTAAGCGGTGTATATATAATAGATGGATGGATAGAAATTTAACCAAACTTCGAGAGGCTTTTGAAAAACTCTCTCACAATACTGACAGCAAACTGAAGAACATGTTGGTGTCTTCATATGTTGGTCCTGTCTGACACATTGGCTTGATCACCTGGTTTTCAGTTCTTGCTTTTAAATAAAAGACTAAATGTACCTTACATTTTTGTACGTAACCCAAATCTTGCTGCAGTGAAAGCGCATGTTTGATAATCAGGTTGATTTAACTTTAGTTCTGCTCCATATTTTGCTCCCCAGCCATTTGCGCTCCACCTCCCCTGCAATGGGGTTAGTCTTAAAGAAAGACTACAAAGAAACTACTGACAGAAAAGTCTTTACATTGGATGACTTGGGGCTTCACCAGGAGGTTTAAGTACATAGAGTTTTATATGAACTCCTCGGCATTGTGCAGCTCCATAAGGCGTTCCCAAGAACCAGCAGGAGTGCAGCAACTTTGAACAGTATCCAAAGTTAAGACTTAACCTGAACTTTGACAACTACAGTTATATTCATTCTAGCATAACACTGCTGTTCCGACTTATTCTGAATGTAGCATTTTCCAATTCATATGTAAGATGTGCGGACATCTTTTGGGTTTTAGGAGCATCCTTTCGACTTGTATACAGCACATTTAGAATATTCATCTTTAATTGGTTTTTACTGCAGATGTTGGACACAAACAACTAGTCAACACTTTGAAGTTTGGTGCAGGGATGCATTACCAACAGAAAGGCCTATATTTCTGCCTTTAAGAAGCAGAAAAGTAAGTCCAGAAACGGAAGAAATACATCTACTTTTAAACCTTATGAAAGGCTTTATTATCAACAGGTTTTTGAATAATGTGTAAACACACTTCTGACCTTTTCAAGAAGGTGTTTGAAGGAACGATAAAGGGAGGCTGTGTCTGCCAAAAAAAAAACATATTTTGATGCTGGCACAAACAGCGCCAGTTGTTCCACTTCTATGTTTTGATTTAATAAACACCGTGTTCGGGCATCGACCTCTGTCATACGCATCAAGCACGGCGTTAACGTGGGATGTGATGAGTTCCTGCACCAGATGATGCTGAGGATGCATGGCTGCATGTAAATGGGAATATAAGTGGGGGAATAATTCTTTTCATGTGCCATGTAAACAGCTCAATAGGATTATTTTTCTGAACAAGGACAAACACTGGAATATTTTGTGCATGTAGTGTGTGATGGTGGCTGAGGGTTTTGCCCCTGCATCAACATTTTAATGTCATACAAAAGACTTAATTTTACTGGTCTATAATTTTGTAATAAGTTCATATTCTGTAGTTTCCTTTAAAAAAAAAAGTGATATATTACTTATAACATTTAGATTTTCTTTTGAAGCGCAGTGATTTGCCTCATTCTGTCTGAATTCAGAATCCAACAGGTTTTGGAAAACGACTGAGATGTTCTGATTACGATGGCAGGATAAACATTGTCCATGTAATTGCAGACACTCACTAAGCTCTCATTCAGCTTGCATTGCCTCCAGGACAAAATGTCTTTCAATGTGAAAACAGATTGCCATGAAATTGGATGAGCACGTACATGATCCCAAAGGGGTGAACTCTTTTGTTTTTAATGACCTCGTAACCTTTCCTCTGGCAGCATTTAACAAAAAATGAAACATTTTTAGTGTCACCGCTGATAAATGCGCATAGCCGTATCGTTAATATATTTGTTCCCTCTAGTCATTTCATATTCTTCTATGTAACGAACATCGCAGCCTCTAGAGGCCTCTCGAGTGACGCCCGTCCTTTGGGGCTTTAGGCTTATTTGTGGTCCATTTATGTTGAGAGGTGAGCGAGTGTTTTTTATTTATTATTGTCTCTGAATTAGTCGGAATAATTTAGAGGCGCGCAGCTGTGCAGTATTTACACCATAAAATGTATCCTTAATTAAATTAATTCATATTCAGATTCAATTAAAGAACAGAAGAGGATTCCCTTGTGTGATCACCATGCAATCTCAGCCGCAGTTTGTTTTATGTCCTGATTAAAGCCCCTGTAAATATGCATTTATTTAATTCATTGCACCGAATTATATATTGATTTCGGCTGCATGAGGGCTGATGTGTTTTTTTTTTATTATTGATATTAAAGGAAAACATAAATCCATGCTATGGGTTATTGATGTTTGCATTATGATGATCACAAGCTGGATGTTCTTCTTGCATCACAGCTCGCTAACAGAAACAAAAGTGTGCACACACACATGCACACCTGGTGCGTCATCATCATAAGCAGTTTCTGTGGAACGAGGCTGATTCGACGCAATGGCACAAAGTGTCAGGGGAGCAGGTGTTTGTACCTCTCAGACAAATAAGAGAGCCTGAGATGTAGGCTGAGAAGGACCGGCCCTCCCTTTTTCTTCCCTCTTGCACCGATTCACAATCCATCAGCTTTTCTTCCCTCCTACCATCATCTTTGATCCTCGTTCTTTTCAGCTCATCTCTTACCTATTTTGCTTCACCCAGCTCTCCCATCAACCCTTATCAAAGTTGTTCTCACCAGCTTCCTCCTCCGTCTGTTTCTAAATCTCCCGAAATCATCAGCTTAGCTCCTCTGTGGTCTTCACACTTTTCTGCGCCAACATCTAATTGCACCTTTCATCGCAAAGCAGCATTCAAATGCATACATGAGCCTGGAAAATATTTCATATCTCTCTTTTTTTTTTTTTTATTTACAACACAATGCAGTAAATACTCTGCCCATGACAGACCTGCCCACCTCACAGTTTACAATCCTGTTTGATTTGTAAAGATCGAAAAGCTTCTGCCTACATCAGAGCAGCCAGCAGGCAGCTCTAAATCATGGGGAGGTTTGCCAGTAAACAGACAGTCCCTTTAAAAAACACTGAGAATTTTTCCACTGTGCATTACATCAAAATCTCACATTTTTAATTCTAATGAAGCCACACTGAGCACAATGCCTTCACATCAATATATATATGACAATCTTCGAAATGATGTGAGTCTTGGCAGGGACCTATACGATCCTTTCAGCACAACTCAAGTACACGGTCATGAAATTTGACTCGTGCATGCACTGGTGAGTAACTGATGGTCGTGGCGATGAGGGTGGGGGTGTGTGGGGGAGGTGAGGAACATCAGTTAATGCACACAGCGCGGTGGCAGTGGACCTCCGGATGAAGTGGCCCGCAGCTCTACGGTCAATTTGTCAGCTTTAAAGCTCCATTTTTTCTCCAAAGAGCCTTGAAAATTGCACCGACCTCAAAGTCCTGAACTGAGGAACTGTGCCAATGAGCAGTACACATATCCATATACAAGACATATCCACAAGAAAGCTATCAATAGGACTGTGTGCATGTGATAAGTCTTATTTGAGGAGTAACACTGTTCGAATGTAATCCCAGCCCTGTTGAGAAAGAAGAAAGTCTTTGTTGGAGTCAGAAAAGTAAGAAAAATCCTCTTTTGTTTGCGTTTATTGCACAATGCAGCGTTGGTCCATTTCCATGCTTCAACTTGCTGCTATTGTTTAACTCCTGTAGGATACAAAGCAAGTTTGCTCCATTTGATGGCGACCTGTGTACGTCTGTGGTCACTGCTTGCTAAATGTGCCGTGCCTGAGTTGGAGCACGAATGCACAGCCTCATTTCCACATTAATGTCCCCGCCGTTCCTGCTTCCTCAGCAGCTGAGGATCTTGATGAAAGCCCGCCTGAACTCGATGTTGAAGGTCGTGTAGATAACAGGGTTAAGGGCGCTGTTGACATACCCCAGCCAGGTGAAAGCACTGTAAAGTGCAGGAGGCACGTAGCATGTCCTGCAGTGGGTGTTCAGAATGTGAGTCACAAAGAAAGGCAGCCAGCAGATGAGAAACACCCCTGGAGCAGCCAGACAGCAGAGAGGTATGGAGAAAGGACGACAGGGAATTGAAGTTGTAAGTAGGACAGAGTGGTATGAATAGTCGAGATACAAAGAGAAATAAAGTAAGAAGAATGGTGAGTAGATGGAAGGTGGGAAAACGTGAATGTGAAACATGTTTGAAAAGTGTGAGGAAGATGGGTAAAATAGAAAAGGAGAGAGAAAAAAAAAGAGAGACTTCATGTTAATCATGGTCACAGTTCCGGTTCACTAAAAGCTCCCACAAAACACTTATCGTTAAATCACTGCTTAACAACCTCACAGTTTCACAATATGTCTGCAGGGCTGAGATGGTGTAGCAAGAGTCAGACTCTGTAAGACTTTGGACAGTGGTGTCTGTTTTTAGCTTTTTCCAATCTAAAAAATACAAGAGCAAAATAATAAAGAATTGATGAAACACTTCTTTTTTTTTTAAGCAGCCAACGTTAGTATTCCCAGTTTACTACCCACTGAGGTGATCATAGACGTACCAGTATTGCCAGTGTGGCCTTAAAGTGCCATCATTTGTAATTATGTGATCATCAACTAACTACATCAGCTATAATGCAGGTGATATTAGGAAGACACAGCCACTGTGTGGGAGAGCAACACGCATTTGGATTGGTGGTGTTTTTTTAAGCCTCTCTAAAATTAAAAACGTGAGCACAAGTGTGTTTGTTAAAATGTGTTTATTTGCTCTAACATAAGCTGCAATCAGCAGGCCTAGATAACCAGCTTATTAGCTGAGCACTACCTTCAAAGCCAGGATTAGCTGCTACTGTAATGTGCAATAACTGCTGCAGTCAGAAGCCAACTATGTTAATAAAACGGGCTGCAGGTGATGAACCAACACATTTCTGTACATTTGCTATTATGTACTAAAACACTGATGGTACTCTGTAATACAAATAATCTGCTGGTTGGTTTATTTCTTCTAATGTTTCTGTCAGTTGGAAAATGTAAGCCTGGGTCTTTTGTATCTTGTCTGCAGCCATCATGTTCTACACATGACACAGAAAGACTGAAAAGTCCGCTTACAAAGTTAACTACAGCTCCAGCGAGTTCAGTCGAGAAAAACAACAGTTGGCGCTTTTATTTACTCCTGTGTTCTGCGTCGCTGTTATCTTCACCTGAATATGTGATGGGCTAAAAAGAAAAGCTGGATAAAGCCAATTAATACACTCTCAACCTCTGCTCTTTGTGGTATTCATATGTGAGTCAAACCCATCAGCAGCCAGCAGGACACACTTTATTATGTATAAACAAGATTACAAACTGTAGCTGTAAAAGCTGCTGTCAAGCTCAAACACTCATTAAATCCAAGCCCTATAATTGGGGTCACAGCATCACGGGGAAGCTTTGGTCAGATGGCTGAAACGCAGGTGGGAAGCTGGCTGGACTGAGATCATTTTCGGTGTGTGCACCACTGTTTTTCACTGACACCAGTGTAATGTCATCAGACACCTCTGATTACAATTTTTGTCAGCGAGATCTGTGCTGTGCCAGCGCTAAGCAGATCATCGTTAAAGTAACCTGGCTGATAATTAGAGCGTGTGGAAGCTGTGTCAGGAGCTACAGTGTGTGTCCAGACACACACTGCGAACCTTTTTTTTTTGTTTTTTTGACATTTCAGCTTGATTTATTGTAGCTCTGCAAATGTGGAGCAAATGTACACAGAGTAAGCAAATGTAGAGGTGTTATCGTGGCCGAGGAATAGTACAGGTGGCCAGGTGTATGTGGTTGAGGAAGTTAATCAGGAAAACGTTACGGCCGTTGAAGCGGAACAAGCAACTCAGCCGTATATTGCATCTCTAAAATTGCCTGTACTATAAGCTAGTGTGACATTTACATTTTTATTTCCTCAGCTTATCCCACTTCTGACAGTGTCCACTCACCGAGCACAATGGCCAGCATCTGAGTGGCCTTTTTCTCCCGAGCATGCATGCTCCTGAATCGTGGGTTGTTCATGTGCGACATCGGCCTCAGCGACGTGTGCGTTCGTCCGTTGGACAGGTCCTTCACCTCGCAGCTCATCCTAACGGGAGGACATTCGACCTGGTTGCTCTCCTCTGCGTCCTGCTCCCTTTGCTCCTGCTCCAGGTCTAACTCGGTGCGACCGCAGGAGGCGTGGCTGATGCTGCAGTAGTTCTGCGTGTCCACCGGGGGCAGCCCTGAGTTCTCCACCGGACCCGTCTTCGGGCGTTTGCGCCACAGACATCCTGAGAGCAGGTTGGGCTTCGAAGGACCCGTTGGTTCTACACTCTGTTGGAGGTACAAGTGATACACAATCACCCACAACTTGAAATCAATAAAGACCCAATTCCAAAAACTTTCCAATTATAATAGTTATGCTACTAAAGCTGCACTAATCAACATCTTAATAGAACTAATAAATCAAATATGTGATGTGTAATATGAATGGTGTCAGCTGTTACAAAAACATAAAATTATCACGGACCGTTCAGTGTCTTTTAGCTCATTGTTTTGCTTTCCTGGTCTGCAGCTTTAGTGTTTTGGTTCAATCTCACCACCCTCATCAACCTCAACTGCAACAGGAAGCAGTTTTTTAGAAAAAAAAACAGCTCTTTCTGCACACGTCAGTCAAAATAAACAGATATCTAGTAAACAGCAGAGCACTTGGCAGCGAAAGGAGACAGATTTTTTTCTTTCTGAACTGATTATGACCAAAACAGAGTATGTAGCTCTGTGTCTGCTACATGTGTAAATAGCAAACTAAATAAGGTGACGATGTGTCCGTTTGGTGTTTTCAGCTTGATCTGCTGTTCCAAGGTGTCGGACACAAAATTATGGCAGCTTTAACGTTTCAGTTAAAGTGGATCACACTTCATCGCTCTTCCGTCTTTATTTCGCTCAAATATGCAGTTTATTATCTATTGAAAGATTGCCTTTAGCTGATCCTCCTTTACCTCACATGGAAAATATTCAAAGCTCAGTGTTATGCCACCAAGACAAAAAAGTGGTGACTAAGACTCAGAAAACTAGCACTTACAGCCAATTCATGTCAGAAGTGCTGTTCAGACGGACTAAAAGCGACCGCACTCCAAGTTTCTAAAGCTCTACAGTATCTCTGTTATCTTTTATCTCTTGTAACATGAAACACTTTCACTTCCTGAACCACTCGCAAACTCAGAAACTCCAGTGAACCTTTTTCCCTCTCAGTTCTAAGTATTGTGCAATGCATGTTTCCTGTATGGCCACGAATATGAATATTCATATTAGTCTCTTACTCATCTCACCACACATTTGTTTTTAGGGGAGGATTACAGATTGTTATTTTCTCTGCCTTTGTGGACTCTGCAGGTGCTGCAGTGCGTCACCCACAGACTTTACTCAGCTGACTAGTGACCAGGTGACGTAGGGCAACACGCAATGCTTCAGAATCACAATTTGCGATCTCGTTCTCAGACCTCTGACCTGGCGCAATGAAAAACTCACGTTTGCATGAACATACAGACAAACAGACCCACGGGAAAAGCTAAAAGCAGCATCGCCATGCGTGCCACCATGTCAGAAAACGCCAGCTCAGTCAAAACGAGAGTCAGTCAGGCATGAGGCGGTGCTGCAATCAGCAAGACTAGAGCATTGAAAAAAACAATTCAGTTGTTTAAAATAGCACTTACCACTTTAATCCTTATAGGCGACAGGTCTTGCTTCGTCTTTGGAGTCTCTTCTTGCAAACAGGTCTCCTAGGAGATATAGGGGAGGTTCAAGATAGAAAACATTTTCCAGAGAAACGCTATTTATTTACACACCCAAATCCCATCAGTCTACAGGTGGAGCATTTTTTTGCCAGTCACCTGAGACTTAGGATTCATCTCAGGGGACACTTTTATTAAAATTCAAACAATTCTCAGAGAGTGTCCCCGAGACAGACACAACAAATCAAGACAATTAGGATTTGTGCCTGTTATGGTTTCGGTCGCTCTCACTCCTGAGCCAAACGCTGTGCAACTCAATTAGAGCTCACCGCAGAAATAAAGATAGGTGTCTTTGAAACACAGTGAGAGAGAAATGAAAGACTCCTTCTTCATATCAAGTTCCTTCACTTGACTGAGTGAGAGTCCCATTATGTTATTTCAAAACACGTTTCTATTATGACGCTCTCAGCCTGAACTCCTCCAGGGCTCTACTACAACCAATTATCTGTAACCTGGTGTTAAAATAGAGGACCTGACTATAAATTTGTGTGCATTGAAGGGGAAAAATGGAGTGCAATGAATCCAGCCACATTACGCAGGAGGCTTGTGGATATGCCAGAGCTGGTCAAGTTAATGGCTAGATTTATCTAACAGTGTCTCCTTATGCACCGTATTTTAAAAATAGGGCCGATACAGATGCACAGAGCATGACCTGGTGTCTCCTTGCCCATGGTTATTAAGATAAAGCCATCATTTGTAATGATAGATGGAACTGGGACAAACATTAGAGTGACGGATACGATCAAAGAACTGACAGCTCGTTGAGAACAAAACTCGGAATTGCATTATAATGAGAAACCAGCATTTAAAGAACAATGTCACCGTGGTCACAAAATCACTAATAGTAGAAAAATGAGACAATATTAGGATGACTGTTGAAGGACGAAAATAAATCTGAAGCTTGTTTCTCAAAATAAAAATAAAAGATTATGATCCTTCGTACTTGTTTGATCACATCTATCTATCTATCTATCTATCTATCTATCTATCTATCTATCTATCTATCTATCTATACTTCAAAACTGATATGGTGTAATACAAAGCTCACAGAGAGAAAAGAGATGTAAGCATAGAATGTAGCCTCTGTGATTAAACACTCTATTTTTAACTTGGCATGTCATTTTAATTAAGAACTGCTTTAGTTTTGCGCTGACAGCTGTGTCAGCTCCATATGAACAGCAATACATTTACATTTCATCTCTGACCTGTGTTGCCAGAACTTCCTATTGCACTTTACCGAGCACCCTAACAGAAAAAAAATAAAAAATAAAATCCCCTCATTTTCTCTGATACTCCTGTCACATTATTAGTTATTCTGGAAATTCCTCTGACATTGGCTCTGAACCCTTTTACCTGCAAGTAATTTGTAACAAAAAACCTCCTGCATATCAGAAAACACCTTTTACTGAGGCAATTTTACAGAGTCTCTTTGCCTGAAATGTTCTTGTCTAGCAAAGAAACCAGTTCTGAGGTTTTTAATGAAGCTTTTGCTTGTGACGTACATGCGCATTGTGTGTGTGTCTAACAGGAAAGGTCCAATGTAAAGGTGAGCTGTAATTTGCAAGTCATTATCAGTGTGCATAAAGTGGGAGAATATAAATGAGGGAGATGGGATGCGTCTACATGGGTAATATAAAGTTGCTGTCATAAGAAGAGGGAGCTAACAAATACATACTCTGAGCTAGACCAAGATGAATTTTTAACTTTACACAATCAAATATAAAAGGTTATAAAAGTGCTGGAAGAAAATCTCTCTACAGCTGCAGCATTTTCAGTAATAAATCGTCAAGGACGTCTCACTTTAATATTAGTTCGACACCTCAGTTGTAAATGTTACTAAATCACAGGCAAAAATCTTTTTTTTTTTTACCCTGTTAACATGTCCATGTGGTGTTTTTTTATATGCTGGGCGACATATTACAAGTGAAGTAAAGAGTTAGCACCATGGATGAGCTTTTCCACCTTGAAGCTGCAACCAACTGATGACCAAAAACACGGATTCATACGTAAGAAACAAATCTTGGGTCTTTTGTGTTATTATTTTTCTTAAGATTCGGATTCTGGTTCGAACACGTGGGGCTGAATTACTCCAATACTGGAGCACAGAGTAGTTTTGCAGTGTTTGAGCAGAGTTGTAGGTGAGCTGGTGTGCCGAGCTGCAGCGAATGGGGCGAGAGGTGGGGATTAAAGTTACGTAAATATGCAACTTTAATACACACAGCTTTCATTTAGGGGTTCTCTACAGAAATCTTAATACAGTAAAAGAAGTGAATGTTGAAACGTTATTTGTGAATTTGGTTTTAGATGCTTTTTCAAGAATGTCAGAGGTCAAAAACAAGACTTCTTGATTAGCTAAAGAGCAAGAGACTCCAGTGACTCAACTCAACTGTGTAATTAAACCGATAATCCTCAACATATTGGTTGGTTTACTGTTAGTTCTGTGTTTACATTGCACCCTTTTTAATACTTTTGATTGTAACGACCAATAATTTTTGCAATTCTTTTTCTAAGTATCAGCATTCTTGGCACTTTTTTTCTATTTCTTTGACCAGCACAATTTGCGTGTTATTTGCATGTTGTTTCAAACATTCTTTCCTTATCGATCTTGAATGTAACATGTGTGAGTCACTAGATACCTTGAATTTTCCCAAAGCAATGAATAAAGTGTCTATCTGTATATCTACAAACACAACACTGCTGGAGAGGGATAAACACCTGCCACTACCAGGCAACCCAAAAGTTGCATTTGCTAACAACTTGTTTCAATTATTCATTAACCATTGATAGAGCAATTTGTTACAGCTTATGAATACTTAATAATCGGTCTCTTCTCATAATATGGTACCATAAATCCTGAAAACTGACAACATCACTGAAGGAAACAGCATTAAGGTGTTGGTCTCACCACAGACACCGGGGTTGGGCCTGGCTGCACCTTCCCGCTGGCCTGTCCGAAGGTGATCCTCTTCCTCCTCATTCTGAGGAAGACGTAGATACGGATGTAGACCAGCAGAGTGACGATGAACGGCAGGTAGAACGACACCACGGAGGAGTAGATGACAAAATCGGGGTTGGAGATGGAGCACACCATAGGGTCGTCTGCAATGGAAGAAAAAAAATTTAATCATTACGCAACACAGTGCCGAAATCACAGGATAATAAAAGAGACGGAAGGTGTAATTTACAGCCGACCTCTGAACCTAGAGCATGCTCTCCATTTTGAACATCACCTCGACGGCTTGTCCTTTTTCATATTCTGCCCACATACTTAACTGTACGTGCACTCACAAGGGTGACTGAGAGATGGAGGCACTCTGTGATTGGTTTGACACTAATTGCAGCATTTGACAGATAATGTATAGAGTCATTTTATAATCGAAATTAAAAATGTATCCGGTGAGAAAGTAGAGCAGTAAACTGAAGTTGGGGGGAAAAAAAGGCTTTGACCGCAGCTGTTGACAGCACAACACATGTCAGCGGCATGAACGAACTGAGGCCTCTCTGAACGTCCTCTTCGATCAATACCGCACATACCTGAATGCACAGAGAGATGGAAACAAGGACAGACAGACACAATCTATTTGTAGCCACTCTCCAAACTACCTTCAGCTTCTAAGATCACATCATTTAGCAATTTTGATAGGCAGTTACGCAGCCTTGCTCCTTTTTCAATTTGTTGCTTTCAAAGAAATTGGTGATTTGGTGATACCGGTGATGTGAGGTTACCCGGTGACAGAACAGTGGGAATCCTGCAATCAACAGCCACTGGTTGTCATTGATTGTAAATGGGCTAAACTAAACGCTTGTATCTGTGCGAGTAGCTTTACATTGTGTTTGCCTAATGCTCTTAATTGTGTGTGCAGTCGTGCATCTGTGCTGCAGGCTATTGAAATTAAAATAGCTACTGGTGATGTCCTTCCCTTGTCATTGTTTTGTTGTGGATTTTTCTTGTTCCCGCGTCACAGAAGATGTTATTTTTGTCATTACAGTAAATCTGCAGTTTTGTGGAACATGGATAATTCCTAAAACATTCCTCAATATTCCATTAACAATAGAGACATTTTTTTTTACCACACTACCACAACTGTCCCTCTGCCTACACATACAACATGTTATAAATTAATATAATAAATAACTAAAAGCACAAGTGCTGCAGGTGAAAATTATAGAATGAGAAACTGAGGTAAAGGTGGCCAAAGTAAATTCAAAAAAGGTGACATCATGCAAAAAAAACCATCGCTTCAATATTAAAACATTTCTTGCAGTGCACTGAACATCCCAAAGAAACGATATACTGCAAGAATGCAATT
>NW_007578954.1:185477-200542 GCF_000690725.1 Stegastes partitus | reverse complement strand
GTAGAAAATCAAGCTGTCCTCACGTTTAGTCCCTCGTGTGGATCAAGCCCCAAATTCATTAGATCTTACATTTCAAGTACTTAATTAGTTTTGCTGCAGAATGGGAGGAACAGGAAAACCTGCCTTATACCAATTTGTTCTCACCATGATTTCAAACAATGCTAGTCATTTAATTAGTCGAAATTAGCTCATTTTCACTTGGCTGAATTGAGTGAAATCGTGTTAAAGTTATTAAGATGTAATTGCCAGCAGTAGTTGCTTTGCAGCACTTTTGCCTGTGTTTTGTTGAGTTACTGCAGCTGTCAGAGATTTCCCCAAACCTCAGACTATGTTACAAGGCTGACATGAACAGTTTTTCCTCGCGAGTTGGTTGTAATTACGGCCAAAACAATGTGATGCAGAAGTGCTGTATCAGACCGTGTCTGCCTGGCGAACACCCACCATCCTTCAAATTCAGTGTGCTCGACGCTGTAACACAAGCTATCCATTAAAAATTTCACCATCATCAGTGGTTATTTTCTCTGTTTTGACAAAGCACAGGAAAGAGCCCCACTGCACATCATATTTTTTTTACAGGCTGAGTGCATCTTTACATGCAATTCACATCCCAATGGCATCCTGCAAGCAGCAACCAGACTGAAGTTTGATCCTGAATTTCAGAGCGACACAGTGCCTCCCTCCCGTGACTTGCATTCTGTTTTGAACACCAACTTCTCACAAATTCTCCACCGGAAAAACATCAATAGAGCAGAACAAAACGTTGTTGACCCGACCTGTGGTGTTGAAGCCAAACAGCAGGGGACAGGAGACAGCGAAGGCCAGGACCCACACGGTGGCAATCATAGTAAAAACTCTCTTCCTGGAGCGATGAGTGGTGTTGTACAAGACGGGCATCACAACTGCTGTATACCTGCAGACACAAAGAGCTTTGAAATTGTTTGAGTGTGCGCTGGTGACATTTGAATGAAGGCAAAAGTGCTGATGTAGTACAGTAAAAGGCAATAATTAGAAGGAGAGAATGAGTGCCCTTGGAAAAAAAAAACAACAACTGGGCTTATGGGATGTCTAGAAATGCACTACTGAGAGAAACTGGATGATAAAAATACCAACAATGGAGAAGCAAAGCAGGCATATTTAGAAACAATTTGGGTATTCAGCAATAACCCTAGAGGGGCTTTGATTTAAGAGTTAATCAGCACACTATATGCCAAGAGTGTATAATGAGCATGAAAAAACTAGGTTCAGCAATGGCTCTGAAGAAGCAGCAATTATGTTGGACCCCAACCTAAAATGGATGTGATGTTATGTTGTTTAGAGCCAGATAAATGCCATGATTGTTTATCCTCATCACACTAATTACTCTGGTTCTTCTGTGGGCAAAATGCAGAGTAAAACCCGGAGCCAAACAGGCACAGACGTTCACTAAAAATACCTCCCCTCGCTGCTTTGCGTGGTCTTTACCCTTCTGCCACGGCGCTGTCTGCTTAAATAAGAGCGGAGATGAAAGAGCGGAGTGGTAAAAAGGAATGTACATGGTTTATAGATCAAGCGCGGCTTTAAGTTACAGTTTTAGTTTCGAATAAAAACAAGGCTCATCAGCCCCGAGTCACCGCTCAAAACACGACCTGCACCATAAATACTTGCACAAAGACGATTCACCTTGAAGTTCGAGGCAAAAAGTTCTTTCCTGGTGTATTTATACTGCTTCTGTAGATGTTGGTTTGACTCCTGCTTCTAACAGTCAGCAAATCTTCCCTCTTATCAAAGCAATCTTTGCTATGAACTTGTAAATAAACAGGCCTGTCACAAAAGTAATACAGGTGTGTTATACACTATCAGCACCACAGATTGCCCCCGGTGCTTCACATTAATATGGAGTCTCACAAACATGATGCTCTGGAGGAGCTGTTGACTCGTGTAATAATCAATCACAAAGAACCACAGGGCTCCGAATCCCTTCATCGCTCAGGTGCAAATTATGTACTGTACAAAGAAAAGCAAGCATCTAACAATATGCAATTAAAGAGACAAAAGATATTACAGGTGCTCAAGAATTTTCTGTCGGCAAATCAGTCCCATGATCAGCTCATAGACTGTTGCTGAAGGGTGTTCAGTTTAAATTGTTTAGTTGTGACTGTCATGTACTTCAGAAGATAGGAGGCAGGCAGATGAAGCCAGGTTCTTTAGATTTCCTCAACACACCGAGTAGCAAAGCCTTCAGCAGAACAAATAAAAAACCAAAAAACAAAAGTTAAAAGTTGTTTGAAAGGCTTGTGGGCTACCGTTTGCGCCAATCTCTGCATTGAGTTTTAAATTCTAATCATTTTAGAGCTGCTTGGTGGTAGCTGACACATATGTTGAACACAACATTGAGATAAAATTACTTTTAAAGTTTAAAGGGTCCCTAATTTGCTCATTAACAGGTTGATTGTTCTATTATTTGGGTCTATTACAATATTTTCACATGTAAACATTTTATTTTTTCCATATTGTAAACTGCTGTTTAGCTCTTGTCTATTTAATATGTTGTCTAATTAATATCTCCCTCCCAAAAACTCAAAGCTGCTCTGATTGGTCAGTTGACCCGACAAATGGAAGTCAAAGATGGTTACGTTCTATCACCCCTGATCTGAGATATGAGTAAAGGGCAAAGAGGTGTAGCTCTAATGAAGAAATAATGTGAAGCAGCTGCTTATTCTTTGTTTGAGGGTGAACTAAATTAGCCGCTAATCAGGCTTTATGCAAATGTAGTGGCTGGTGACATAGATAAGTAACAGACGAAAAGCCTGAAGTTCAAACAAGGCATTTCAGTCAGGGAAGTGTTTTCTGTGGGAGAGAATAACTCCCTTTGGTGTGGACTTTGGGCTTTGCAGACTTTTTACATGCAAAAAAAAGCAGCTAAATAACACATTGAATGAAAGAGGAACAACTCAAAAAGCATTATGTGGGCCCTTTAAACAAAGTTGCCAATTTACATATCCAGCAGTTATATCTGATTCTGAATGTGCACCTGTTTTCACTATAGCCGGTTGCCAAATTTGCCATTTGTTGCTGGGCTGGTACTGTACATTGGATTTTCAGAGATTTTTGAACAAAGACAGCTGCAATCTATGACCTGAAAATGATGCTATAAATCAGAGCAGCTTAACAATTACCTGAACTTCCCCGTTAAGCTCTGTCAGAGTGAGAGCACATTTCTCTGCAGGTTCCTCACATTGTCATTTGTTATAAAAACATCTTTATCCACTCTCATTAATCAGATTTATTTTCTGCACAATCAATACAATAGAAACTGAAAAAGTATGTCTTGAAACGACATTTTTACTATTTGCAATTAATCATATCTGATAAGCAAGAGATGTGCAATGAACATGGGATGAGTGGAATATTAATCATTATGTGATCTTAAGAATCATCTTTCTCTCAAGTCTTACTAACTGCAAAGAAAGACAAATGCCTCTGTTACAGCCCCATTCTTCATACAGGAAGTGCAAATAAATCCCCCTGATACCGCTACTTCTTATGCAGTACTTTCTTCATTCTTTACAATTGAACTCTTGGTGCCCGCGGGTTACAAGTTCAAAGACCACAGAGAGATATTAAATATTAACACTGACACACGAAGAAAGCACAGCAAATAAATAATGTAAAAAGTAGATGCACATCTGCAGAAAAGATTCAAACTCGTGCACAACACGGTTCCTCCTGCATTAATGCCAACAAATATGTGGAAGATAGACGAAGCCACCGAACCATGCAGCATATTGGAAACCTATAATTTTCGCTTGTTTCCTCGCGGACACTCATCTAGCAAGAAGATATGAGCAAAGTGGGACAATGCTGTCTTCCTGCACTAAGCTTTGAAATGCCTATGAGGTGAGGTGACGGAAATAAAACACCTGGAAATATGAAAATCCCTCATGGATGACATTTACACTGGCGATGCCATGGCAACATTTGTAGTCATACAGTAACTCCTGCAAGAAGGCAAACACACATTCACACAGTTGTGTATCTATGACTTCAAAGGACATTGAATTGAGTTGCATTATTTTCCATATCTTCTACTTGCCTAACCCTGACCTTAAAAGATATCCCAACCTTAAAATTCATTCACAACATGTGGATTTGTGTTTTGTCCTTACAGGGAAGACATGTCCCTGTAGTGTGATTGCAGATTTAAGTCCCCACAGCGTCAGTAACACCCGGAGCGCACACACACAGACACTCACTCACCTGTCGATGCTGATAGCACACAGGTTGAGGATACTGGCGGTGCACATCATCACATCCAGCGTGACAAAGATGTTACAGTAGAGTCGGCTGAAAAGCCAGGCGCCGCCGACCACCTGCACAGGACAGACAGGCAGATTAACAATGCACACGTTTCTCTTCCCCTTCTTCACCGTGAAGTGTGACGCACCTGTGAACGCACACGGTCGCACAGGTGACAATGAGGCAATGGAGACGATAAAAAGGGCACGTAAGCGATGGTCTGGAAAAACAAGCGTGAGCTGCCAACATCGGCGCCATATCCAACCTGATCTATTATGCCTATAGGGATGTTAATCAGGCTAATTTATGCGTGCGTTTATGTCCTCAGACAACATTAGCATCAAGGTGCTCTGAAGGAGTCGAGTGTAACTGTTGTGTGGCGCCGGTGCCATGATGGACGACACGCAAGGAGGGAACCTGTCTAATGCAGGGTCTAATTATCTTGAAGGGGGTTTTCAATTTTTCAGAGAGCACATAAACCCCTCACTAACCCAATGATATCCCAAACTCCCACGTCTCCAGCACCAAACCCCTCAGCAGAGTCCTGCTCAGGCTGACAGCCTTTAAGTTAAGCTCCATAATGTCTGGTAATAACTGTCTGACAGAGATAAATGGGATCCAAGTGCCATTGCCTCACTACTGAATCTCAAATCCAGGATGAGAATATACGCCTACCTACACAGAGAGGCGGTGGGCACACGTGGGAATAGCGCAGACACACAAATGCGCACAAAGATGTAAATAGGCAACATTTTCTCTCTTGCATAGGCTAGAGTTTCACAAGTACACAGGTGTTTTTAACATACTAATATGGAAACATTTCACTACTGATATTCACATACCTCACCTTAATCCTGCCTCTACCCTAATCTTCATTGTAAAGGGGCATTCCACAAATTTTACACATAAGAATCAGTTAACTTGTAATGAATAGTAGCTCTCAGTCTGTGAAAACAGTCGTCAGAAACCAACCAAAATGATTTTATGGTGATGCCATTGAGGCTGATTTGGGTTTTGGGACAATAAAGCTCCAACACAAAACCCCCTGTGTCAAAGTGAGGGTATGCAGTTTGAAAGATGTGGGCATTCAGCAGGTGAGGAGGATGCAATGGAAGAATGTTGCAAATGTTTAATCCCACTTTTTCTGACCCACTGTGCTCTAGTTCCCCACTTCTATATTACAAGTTGTTTTTAATATGCATGAGTATGCATTTTATGTAAAGTGTGGAGATGGATTAAACAAAAAAGACCGCATATCTCGGTCTTTGCTCCACCCACAATATACAGTACATGATGTATGCAGCACTTGTTTGTACTCAGTCACCCCCCACACATAAAAAGACTGAGGCACATATTTAATATTGTGTACACAGCGTGAGATGGTGATTCAAAGGGGCCTCTGTGGACATGTTCACTGAACATATGTGATATACTCTCAGCAGCAAAGTGTGTTAAATGTCTCGGTAAAAAGGTCGAGTGCAGAAATTGTTGTGACGGAAGATCAGCAAATAGCAGTTTGATAAGTTGGCACTTCTCTTTCAGTGAGAAAGTCAGACACATATACAAGAAAACTCTTTAGGCTTTGAGCTGGCGTTCTGGTTTTGGAAATGATAGCGAAACAAATAGAGGTATACCATGCACATTGCATCTTATTTCATAGTCTTATGTGAAATAAAACACCTGACTGACCTGAGAGATGACTAACTTACACTCTACGCTTGGAGCTGTTTCCATAATGAATTCATATGTTTGCTGAGGCTGAGCAGCATCACTGAGGATGAATTGTGGAAAGTGGACGCTCAGTCATTGTTGCCAATACGTTTACTCCAAGTACCAGTCATGGATCAATTGTACCATTGAGTAAAGAGGTGACTTGCTCAAGGACACATGATTAGTACCTGCTGAGGGCAGCGAGAGCAATACTGCGTCACTGTTCTAACAAAAACAGACCTGCAGAAGCAAACCAGCAACCTCTGGTCACAACATCCTTCAGATGAGAGCTCGCAGGGTGATGGTGCTCGCAGTGCCAGTCTTTGGAGCTCCAAGTCTTTGTCACTGATGCTGAACTAATATGTGTGTTTTTTTTCCCACCGTTATCCAACATATTAATGACTATTGGACTTTTGTGTCATATGATCTTGTAATGGCCCTTTCCTTATGGGATTGTAAGCTCCCCTTTGAGCCTCATATGAAGAGATACACATTAAAATGAAAAATGTAGCACATGCTCTTACAGCATGACTGCCCGCACGGAAGTTAAACTCATGACTGAATCCCGTCGAGGCTCCTGGCTGCCTTAATTTACCTGTCATATGATGTAATCAACTTTAATTTGTCAGTCTCTGCTCACTGAGTGTGTTAATTTTTTCCCGGCTGCACTGCTGTTGAATCTTCAGAGAGAAAATGACCACTTTTTGCTGACATTGAGCAAAGTTTGGCCAGTGATAAGGCTGCGAGTTAAACATAACTCGACTCCCACCAGATGATTTTTAGGTCTCTGTGGGAAAACACTTGCCCTTCAGTGACACTCTGTCCTTCCAAGCTTCAAGGATGCTATTATGCACACACTGTGTCCATGTGCTGACACAAACAGGACACTGCTACAGTACATTTTCAATGTGCTGTATATTAAATTGATGAAATGTAGATGCCTGAGGGTCAAACACGTCTGTACACTTAAGGGATTTGCTGAACAGCAAGTGGCATTAGCAGGGAGGCTGGACAAATTATGAAGCAGGCAGAACATGTTACACAAGTGAGTAGTTTGTGAACTACTATGAATAGACATTTGTTCTAAAGACCTGATAAAAACGAAATTCACAGGTTGCGTCTTTGTCATTTGTAACTCAGCTCCTGACCCAAAGTAGATGAAGTCTTTATTTAATATTCAATATGTCCTTCAGCAATTATGCATAATCTACATGAATAGTGGAGCACTATCTAAAATACCTTTCATCATCATTACTGTCTTCTGATCACCCACACAGTTGTCACTATGTAATAAGCTCCAAATGACTCTCATCCCTTTTCTCTTTGACTTTCGCTCCTTTTTTTTTTTTTGTGTCTCCCACACAACTTCATCTCCTCTATTCTCCTCTCCAGTGGCAGCTCCTCACTCACTGCCAAGCATCTGTATTTCATTCCCATCCGCATCCTCTGTAGCTTGAACACTTCCTCTCCACTTTCTTACCCTTCTGTCCTTCAGAGCTCTCTGACTCTCTGACTGATCGGTTCTGTTCGCCGAACTTGGAGCACAAGGGGTCGACTTACTTCTGCAGCTGTCAGGGAAGTCAGCGGAAATATTGTGGAGGAGCTGATACTCAAAAGCACTTAATAAAAAGTGGTATTTATCTTTAGGAACAAAAGTGAACTTCCAGTTAGGATTACAAATTGCTGTGATTATGATCTTAAGCAAATGTTTTATGATAGACAGCAAAGTAATAGCTACAATTTTTACACTAAGCAGTTTGTTAAAGGAAACTAGTGATTAATCAGCCAAAAGTAATTGGAAAACAGATTTAATAATGACCTCATATTAACAGATTGGTGGTTGAAAAAGTTAACTAGAAGTGGCTAATGGATAAACATTAAAACTATGAAGTGAAAATAATGGATGAACTGTTAAAATAATCAACTAAAAAAAGGATACCTTACAGTTGTATGCAACCCAAAACCAATGGACAAGTAGCTGAAATACTTAACTAGCATTGAATAAATATTTAAAAGAGTTTTCAATTTAAAAGTAAATGATAAATAGTGAAAATATAAATTAGAAAAGTAGTTAGCTGAGGGATAAACAGCTGATAGAGTTAGCTAAAAGCAATGGATACATGTTTGAAACAGTTAGCTAGAACTGAAAAACTGCTGAAATAGCAGAAACAAAATAGTTGGTTAAATGTAATTAATTACTGATCGACATAACATTAGAATAAAGACTTGAAAAGGCTCAAATAAGGAATAAACAGTTGACATAATCAGTAAAAACCAGAGGATGAAAGATTTGTGAAGTTAGAATTGACAAACTGTTGAAAAGGTTGGTTAAAACTACCGAATTACTGATTGAAATAACAGTTAACTAGTGCTAGATAAAACAAAGGCTAGGTGGAATTGAGAAACGGTCCAGAACAAGAAAACCAATGGATAGCTGAGATATTTAGCTAAAAAATAATGGATTCTTAATTCAATAGCAATTAGCTTTTATTAAACAGTTGAAATAACAAACGTAGCCAATAAACACTTTAAAAAGTTAGCGAAATAAAATAAATAGTTAAGTAATTAGCTAACAGTAATTGGCTGAAATAACATTAGCTATCGGCAATAAGTAAAGAGAGGAAACAGATGAAATATTGGACTAACGTTTGAAATATTCTGCTAAAGTTATTGATTGAATAACAGTTAACTCGTGTTAAACATTTAAAATAGTTAAAGTAAATGACTAAAAGTTGACGGAGTTACTTAATACTGATGCACATTTGAAATAGTTTGTTGAAACATTAACTTTAGTAATCTAGCATTATATAAACAGTTGAAGTGGCTGATGTAATAGATAAACATTTGAAATATTTATCCAAAAGTAACTGTCCCTTAATTATGCTACCATAGATTTTGACTGCTGGGGGATTCCCATGATGCACTGGGCTCCTCTCCCCTACTCTCCTCTCTCTCTCTTCCATACAGTTATACACTACCATTACATATCACCAACTTTGTGTCTTTGTGTCTGAAGTTTTGTGTTTGTTCTCTCTGCAGGTTTCTCTGGACCTGGAGCTACACATCTCTGATCTGCAGTCGCTGGCCTCACCGACCTCCAAAATGTTCATTGATCTGTTTGTATCGTTTGTCTGTTCTTCATCTGCTTTCCAATCCGTCACCTCCTTCATCCCCACTCTCACCTCAACTGGTTGAGGCAGATGACTGCCTTCCCTGAAACTGGTTCTTTCTTAAGTTAAAGTTCCCTACCGTTAAAGTTGTTTTTTTTTGTTTTGTTTTGTTTTATCTTCCTATTGTTGCTGACTGCTTGCTCATAGGGAATCAAAAGGGACCACTGGATTGTTGGGTTCTCTGTTTAAAAGTCATAAGGTCTTCACCTTCCTATGTTAAGTGCTATTAGATGACATATGTTGTGAATTGGCGCCATATAAATAAAATTGAATTAAAATAAAGTAATAGACTATTGATTGAAATAACCATTACCTAGTGGTAAATAATCAGTTTAAAAAGCTAAAGCATAAACAAATGAACTGTGTAAATGGTTGAAACAATGGATTAACAGTTGAAATAGTTAATTAGCATTCAAAGTAAATAAACATTTGATTATGGTAATATTGCTTTGTTTAGCTTTTGCCACTCTAAACACTGATAGTAGGAATGCAACCTTGACCAAACCAACCTAAACACTGAATCACATCAAGTTTATTAAATATCACTGTAACAATATCCATACACATACATCATTTGTATGCAATATGTGTAATCAATCTAACATAAAGCTTAGAAAACTACTGAAATGAACACGTGGAGTATAAAGGAGGTGGGAACACGAAAAGCAAAGAGAGCCACAGATCAACATCAGGGCTCCTGTACCCCCCTGTCACAGCTTTGTGAGTACAAATACTCACCTCCAGGTACACGGCCCAGGGCATGACCAGCGAGGCCACCAGCAGGTCGGCCACAGCCAGGCTGACCACCAGGTAGTTGGTGGTGGTCTGGAGGGAACGCTCCCTCAGCACAGCCAGACACACCAACACGTTCCCAAACACGATGGCCAGGATGAGCAGGGAGTACAGCATGGCGTAGTAGTTGCGCTCGTCCTGCCCTGATGCCTCCGAGCTCTCGTTCCTCTCGTCCCATCCAAGGCGGTCTGACTCGTTCCAGAGCCGCTCAGCACTGCTAAACATCGCCATGGAGACGTCCCGGTGACATGGGAGGTGAGTTGTTTGGCAGATCTACCCAAAGAACAGAGCATATTTGGTGTTTACCCATTCCTCACATAACTTCCTCTCATTTGAACTTCCATGTAAACGGAAACATAGCATTTTTCATGTCTCTTCAGTTGGGTAAGTAAAACATATTAGCCCTCGGATGATGCCAAGCACCATTTCATGCCAAAGGCCTGCTGGGAAACATCCTGCCTTTAGCAACAATAGTCAAATGAACAAATAAATAAAATATGTTTGAAATGCGTCCCAGCAGTAGAGCTCTTTGCTGAGCATTGCTGCTGTTTGCTGGCACAAGTGCTTTATTTTTCCTGCTCGATGAAAAATGGAAGCACATATTGATATGGCTGTGTGGTTCCTATCAAGACAATCACCTCCATAAAGACTCAGCAGAAACTCATGCTCTTAACAGCAAACTTCGACTGTGCCGTGCATTTGTGATTGTTCCAGTCAGCCTTTCAGCCTTCCAGTAAATGGTATTTAACACAACTAATAGAAACCGAGGCTACAAAGCAGAGATGGTAACTTTAATGAGAGGCTGGCAGTTTGCCTTTGAGCGCTGTCAGTGAAGCTAACTCATTGGGGAGGGGTAATAAGTCCGTGCTGCCACCCCGAGAGGTCCGGTTGGCTCTGGTCCCGTGCTCTCCATCCTTGCTCTCATTTATCCCCAAACCTCCCTATCTGGCCAGAGTCCAGATAACAGTGCTGTGGTAATGCTCACACCTGTTTCTAGATGGTAAACAAACTGATCCATCTTATGCCTCTCTTTCAGTGACAGAAATAGGTAGAGAGACACCAAGAAAATCGGATCATTTTTTAGTCCTGGCTCCAACCCAGGAGGCTTTTAAAGATTTCCTCAGTCTATAATTCCACTCAGTTCCTCAATGGCTCCGGTATCATATTATTGTCCACAAGAGAACTTGGAGAAAGCCGAGGAAAACCAGGCACCAATACCGATCACCTTGAAGTCTCCTAAGGGGGAGTGCAGCAGCAGGTTTATCACAAAATTAGGTGCGACAGGTCACAGGGAAGATCATTATAAGACATTTGAAAATAACCACAAATGTGCACTCACACAGAGAGGGAGGCCCATAAACACACATGAATTTTTAATCTGAGGGCATTGATGATGTGATGCAAGGTTGCACACAGCTCCAGCGAACAGGTTTTGTATATACTTGTAGAACAAGTGCTAATTGAAACAGATTGTCCTCCATTGTTGTGCGACCTTGCTCTCATGTTAACCACTGATCCTGCTCCCTCAGTGTGTTGTTGTGCAACACTGACCTCCTACAAGTGTGTGTGAAATGGGCAGACTCTTCAGTGCACAGGAACACACATGTATCTAGTTTCTGGCTCAGTCCACATGCTCTGGACTCATTAGCGCACACTAATGGGGGATTATTTCATTGTATATGACTGCATAGAAGACTTAAAGGCCATGATCACAGGAATAATAATTTATTGTGGATCAATTAACACAAGGTTGCTGCCAAACTAGACTTAGCTGACAGCTTCTAATTGATTTTTCCCGTATTCATATGTTATCTGGAATTTATTACAGCTGCCAAGGAATCTTAATTTGCCAGAGTCTAACCTTAATCGTGTAATTCAATTAAATCCTATGATTGGCTGTCAGGCGTTGCAGGCACACTTAGAGAAGGGCTGGGGTCAAATGTAGTGCAGGAACGCAGAGGAAGAATCTTTTTTTTTTTGTCCCCCAATACAACGAGCGATCACATGCAGCACATGCAGAAAGAAGCAATTTGTCCAAACCCGGAGCGAAAACAAGAAAAAAAAACATTTCAACAGGGCGTTTAATACTAATGCTTTGTGTGTGTTTTTTTTTTTCTTCTTCTTTCTCTCCAAACAAAATGTACACACACTTACGTACCTGTTACTGTGTCCCAGTGAAGAATTCATCAGATGCCATCGAGGAAAAGCATCCCCCGTGCAGAGTTAGAACTTGTCCGGTCACTGGGTCCAGCGCTGCGCGGCGGAGCGGGAGGAGCCGGAGGAGCGCTCGGTGCCATTGCGCACAGGCGAATGTGAATGTGGGAGGCTCACAGATGAAGCGGCTGCTCTGCCAAACCGCGCTCAATGACTTCGTTCAGCCACCAAATCTCCGTGGAACCGCGAACACACGTTAAGCTTTGCTGGTTTTTGCAGCCAACGCTGGAGGCGCGCGTACGTGGTGGAGACGTCAGGTGTCTCCCCTTTTGCGCGTCTAGTGATAGGCTGTAATGGCACATAAAAATGACTAGTTACTACACGGGGGGAAAAAACAAACAAAAAAAACTTAAGAATGAAATGATGCTATCTTTTCTTTTTTTCTTAATGAAACCAGTCCCTGCATGTGTTGCGCTTAAAGCCTGTCCAATGGCTGCATTCCTCGGTGTGACCCTGAGCGAGTCTGGGTCGTGCTTTCCTAGAAGTCACATTCGCATAAAAATAGCCCTTTGGTGGCCTCATAAAACAACCAGATGAGAGAACCAGCGAGATCTACAGAGCGTAAATTAGGTCACTCTGAATGTATTGTGTCTCCAGCATCATGTGGGTCTCTTTGTACCCCATTCACACAAGACATGCCAAAAGAAAAAGACGAAAAAACTTTGCAGATAAAGAGTACCTGGAGCTTCTGTCTGATATCTCGTGTTCCCAGCCAGTGTGCTTTGTTTTGCTGTCTTCTACATGGCATTTTAAGATAGGAGTAATCAGCCTCGCAGGAGCCCCTGCAGTGCACAACAAACAAGTGAGATCTGGACCAAAACCACATGGAGTACAGAGAAGGAAGGAAGGAAGGTGTTGTTTTCTTCCCATTATTACCAAGCTCAAATTTAGGATTGAATAGAAAAAAAAAGCTAAGAGAGAATTCAATAGATATCATGTGGCACTTAATTATATTTTGATACATCACGTGGGTACATTTCAGTACTGCATTAAGTAATCACCTGAGTTGGACCATAAGGTTCACATTTCCAGATATTTTTATCTTTAACAAATGACACACAACAAAAGTCCACCCATGCTGCAGATTTTATTACAAAGCCTCGGTAAAGTGCATTTTGAAAACGCACTGAGCAGCAGGAAGTTGATGGCCTGTTCTGTGTAACCGCAGTAGCTGACAAACAACCCCGACCTGATCATTTTTCACTTCAAACCGCACGCCAGTTTGTGTTTTAACTAATGTAAAAGTCTCCAAATGTCCTTGGTGCTCACTGGAAATTTGACCCATCCTTCTCCACGGCAGCAAATATCTCTTGCTCTGTGCAGAGCTGGACAGAATCCTAATATGTAGGCTACCGTAGCTGGCACGGTTTGAAACCTGACAGAATTGATGGTGTGTGACATCCATAACACATGGTAAATTTTGACTTTGGTTGATATTACACTGCACAGTAATTCCTCGACTCTTTCAAAGCCAGTATCCGATAAATTTTGATTTCCTTTGCACTCCATTTATGTACATTATGCAGCGTTCAGGAAATCAATCACCATTTCTCCTGTACGAGTGGCAGCTAGTGGAAGTGTGTAACATTTCCTGGAATGGATATCGCCTCTTTGACCTGGTGATTGATGACAGAGACATGAACATGTACAAAAAGAAAGGTGATCAGGATAGAACGTATTTCAAACTTATCGCTTTAGATGTATAAACCCACACCAGAACCCTCCCGGTCCTTCTAACGGAGATCATGAGGACAATATGGATTTCTCCACCCATGCACACAAACACACACACCTGCTGGACTAATGTTTTGCAAATAGCCCTGATCACTGGGAGCGGGATTGGAAGGTGGAGAGTGAAGCACGACCTGCTTCCCCACGTGCCAATCGAGCTCTTGACAGCTGGCTGCTCACAGGATCCATACCTGCCTGGTGTAAAGGTCAGACCTGTGAGGGCATCGCTGCAGTAATGATAGAAGACAGAGGGGAGATGGAAAGGAACATTTACAGAGTTGGTTGAAAATTTGCTGCCATCTACTGGACCACAGGCTGAACAGCTTGTTTCCCACAGAGTCCCAAAATCATATTGCTGCACATGTAGGCCTGTTCACACTGGGGAGGTGACAAAGTGAAGGAAGCTAAAGTGAAGGGAGCTGCTACAGTGAATAATGGTGAAACAGCTCCACACCCACATGCACACAAATTCAATTTGAAAAAAATTGCTGTGTTTTTTAAGTTTAACTGGCAGTGTTACTGTTAGGTTTATATCTGTTTGACACCGTATAAAACAGTGTGTATGCTACGTATAGCAATAATATATGCAATTTGTATATACAATAAATGTGTTGTAAGTCGGACACAACAACTGCCTCCCAGTTTGGTACTTCTAAGCAAAGTATGTTGCAAAAAAATGTATTAAAAAACAGTTTTCTTACTGAAAATGCTTCATCTTAATGAAGCTGTTGATGGACATTCATTTCCCACAATGCACTCTGCAGAAGAAATTAAAAAGCCTGAAACTCATTAGGAAAACGGGTAAAACAGCTTTGTGAACACTCCAGAAAACAAACAAGAAAAAGCGAACAAACACACAAAAAAACAAGAAAATTAAAAAGGAAATTTAAAAAAAAAAAAAACTTTAAAGTGCTGGAAAAAAGGCAGCAGCTCATTAGAAATAATGTTGTAAGCCCATGAAAGGACTTGTTTATTTATCTTTTTTAATGAGCTTCTCTCCTTTTTTCATTTTTAGATTTTTTGGGGGGGTGTTTTGCATCTTCGCTTGTTTTTCTGCTTTTCTAAACTGCTACAAGATATTCCAAAAAGACAAAACGAGCTTTTCAAAAAAAGTATATATTTAAGCTAAATTTATTAAATATGCTGTTTTTTGTGCTGGGCTGCAAGGTGGTG
>NW_007578954.1:180115-183765 GCF_000690725.1 Stegastes partitus | reverse complement strand
CCTGATTTAAGCAGGAAGAATATCTGCAACTTTACACTGAAGCACTAAAAAAAAAAGGAAATTTAGCATGCAAATTAAGTTAAATTACTTTTTCTTAGTTTAGAAAATATACTTAACCCATCTATTGCTGCTTTTAAATAAAAGTTCCCAATCCATAAAAACTTTTCTTATCCTTTATCCTGTATTCTAGCTTTTTTAAATGTTAAAAAGAGTTGGCACATGTCAATTTTTGATCATAAAGATTTAGTTTTTTATGGTTTTCGTCACACATTTTAGAAGGAGATGCAATTTACAGGCAGTTACAGTTAATGTTGATTACAGCGGCAACACTATGTCAATACATTTAGATGTTATTGTAAAGTCTAGACACAGTGTTAAATCCTAAGATTCACAGCACTGGAAACACTTGGAACATGTGTTTTTTTATGATTGCTAACTTGACTGGTAAGATTACAAACTGTTGAAGTTCTAATATAAAGTTCCTCATTTACTTCAGAGTGTAAACAGTAAAGTCCCAGATCACTAGTTAAATAAATCCTCACAGAGAGTCAGGAGTCACAGATATTTGTAGGACAGACACCAGGATGGGGATGCAACTAACAATGAGTTCATTTTATTGATTAATCTGCCAATGATTCCCTTAACAAATTAAATTCTTGGTCAATAAAATACCTGTAAACAGTAACAATGGCTTTCAAAAATCCAAAATTATCCTCATCCAACACAAAGTCCAAAAGATATTTAGATTAAATTTAAAAAACTGAGAATATTTGGCATTTTTGCTTGTGAAATGAAATAAGTACTCATTTAAGTTATAGTTCAGGCCTCTGCTGTAGAGTTCTGACATTAATAAGTAAATGACACTTATTCTGGCCACCACTGCTGCCAGTAGTCAACTTCCCATCCATAAACCAGAGCAATCAGTTTGACAGTAGCCCAATAAACTGCTGCAATAACAATAAAAACATAAAAATGACATAATAAACTGGTAACACTTTAAACATATAGTAAAATACTGATCACAGCTACCAGTATTCTAAGTCTACAGGAGAACTTGTTCCACTGTGGGACGCTGTGTGTCTGAACAAACACTTGAACTCACCATGCATTGCTTTTAACTCATCCACTGCTGCTGGGAAATGCTGGATTCCTGCTTTGGGGGCAAACTGAAGCTTTTCCTGAACACAGTGAAGCCACTGACAGACTATTGTTTTCCATTTCAAACAAAAATGCCAGAGTCAACCAAACTCTCACATGTTTCCCAACAATCACATGAATGAGAAAACGCTGGCAGCAGCTTCACACATCACCATGAACGACTTCAGCTACAGATCGTGTTTTTACGAGCACTCCAGGAGCACTTTCAAACATTTCCTCAGTGTTATCAGAATATTATGACTGTTATAAATTCATTATGATGAGATATCACCCCGCAGGCCTCCCCTGGCACTGGCTCACCACCAGGAAATACATACATGTGGATGTTTCATTGTTGTTGTTTTTTTATTACCATTTTCGGATGCTGCTCCGCATTTGGGACTTGAGGTAGTAAAAGCCCGAAAAACCGAACCAAAAGTCGGGTAAGCTCTGCTGTTGGTTTCGGTTACAACCTGACAGAAAGTTCGTGCCAGTGCGCAGGACAGCATGATGAAGACTGACGCGCCTTGAGCTGGAAACATGACCTCCTGTTGTGTTGCGCACTACCGCAGACGTCTTCTCGGCTTCTTCTTCAGGAATATTACCCCCAAATGAATCCTGCATTTGTCGCCACCCTCAGGTTGGAGAAGTCATAGCTCCAGACATGGCGCGGGTTACTATGGAACAGGAGAAGTTTTGGGCATCACACACGTCACTTCCTGCGTTCTGGTAACTTTTTACGCACCACTTTGTGCCTTTTCTGAACCCACTTATGCTGAAGGTGTCTTCATTTATGTAAAAGGAAGCACAAAATGTATTCACCCAGTGACAATGCAGTGAGGCTCTCAGACACTTAAACATTTATTCTCCTGTAGATCAACTTCTCATTTAATATTATCCCTGTTGAGCCAAAACCAGCTTTTTCAATTACGGCTTTTAGTCAATATGAGGCCTGTCTCACCTGACCATCAGCATCTCTTCATTTTTTTTAAATAGAAGAAGAAAGAATGATTACATAACACCAGTACCGGCCTCCCTCCACTGGCTTCCTGTCTGTTTCAGAATAGATTTGAGGGTTTTAGGGCTCTTCAGGTTCTGAACAGGTTGGTGCCACTTTAATTATTTAGCAGAACTTTTGCAGTTTAGAGTGCTGGGGATGCTTTTGGATGTTATGAAATCCAGACACAAAAACGAGGCGATCCAGCTTCACAGTGGCTGCTGCTAGTCTGTGGAACAGTTGATCTTTTCATTAGGAATGCGACAAATANATGGATGGATGTTTTTTGCGCTACCTACAAAGCAACCAGCTAAGACACTATACACTGTAGCTATGAGAACTGTAAACACAACAGTCTATACGAAGATGTTTTCTTAATTGATTTTATTTAAAATAAATTGCTTTCACATTAACCAGTGTGTACTACAATCTATGTCTTTATGCAGAATCATTTTTAAACTTGTGGCATTTACCCAGAAGCAACAGTTGATATGAACCCAGTGTGTAACTTAGAAAGTAACAGGAAATGTTAATTAAAGTCAGAACTTACAGATCTTGTACTTCAGCCTCCTCCCACAGTCCAATGACATGCATTGCAGGTTAACTGGAGATTCAGAATTGACCGTAGGTGTGAATGTGAATGACCTTCTACAGGATAAAACAGGTGCAGCTAGTTGACGGATGGATGGAACAACTTAGAACAGTCGATATGACATGACACCGTACCAGTGAGGTTGCTCAAGTGTAACATCTTTTATGTATATTGTGTAGCGTCGCATCAGCCGTGTGTTCATAAAGACAAAGAAACCGCAGCGCAGATTTCAGCCTGGATTCATTTTCCTTCTTTCTCGGCCCACTCGCTGTAGCCTCCTTTGTAATGTCTTGCCCTGAGAACAGGAAGCAGAGAGAGAAGAACTGCTGTTTGTTGGGTTTTTTTCACTAAAAGGTCATGCAGTAAGCAAGAGGCCAAAGCAGCCTCTGAGGACTTTGTCTCCCGCCGCAGCAGCAGGACTGACTAATAATTAATTATCTGCACATGAAATCTACCACTCATAGCTGTGGGTCAGGCGATAGCTGGACCTTTAGCTGCCTCGTGTGTGCATTGGCGGCTGTTTACCTGCTAAATCCCAGCCGGTGGGCGATGTCCAGCGCTTTTAAGCTCCTGTTGCCCTTTGCGCATTGAAACACGATGTCGTCGTCGTCCTTCACAGGCGCCTTCACTTCAAACTTCTGCTGAAAGCGCTCGGGGGAAAGACGCAGGGACTCCTCCAGGCTGCCCACTGATACGTACACACACACATTAAATATTACAAATACACAGCGGCTCAGGACCAAGACTGCACGTGTGTCATCGCTTACGTGGGATGTTGACAGCCTGTGAAATGTGTCCCGCCTGGTATTCTTCAGGAGATCTCACGTCAAAAAGCTGAATGCTCCCGTTTGACAGCATGTTCTTCAGCTGCGAGTAGGTCACCACCGAGGCTTACGGAGAAACATAGCACGTTGTTAAAGTGGC
>NW_007578954.1:174297-177516 GCF_000690725.1 Stegastes partitus | reverse complement strand
CCTGTATAATTACAGGAGTTCCCAACAAAAATGTATTTTTATCACATCAAGATGCATTAGCAATTTGTGAAAATACAGTTTTTTATGCATATATAATCTATATCATTATATATGTATTATTTTATATATTATTTTCATGATTTTTTTAAACATATGTAAATATTGTTCATTAAACTGTGAAAAAAACACATAATCTAGTGCAAACTTTAGGTTTTTTGATTATTGTAAATTTTTATATTTTATCATATGGTCATTTACTGTATTTTTTGATGCCCCAGCTGGTGGAATATCACTTGTTTATCTCTTGCGTTTCTCCTGAAATCTGCGACCTTGGCTCCAAACCTCATTAACCCCATGACACAGAAGGAAACAATAAATGAATAAATCTCTCTCACATGTTGATGTTATGGAGGTGATGTTGAGTGAAGAACAAAATATATCATTTAACCAGAACAAATGCAGTAAAAACTGAAATTATGCGTAAATCTTCTATTTTTATTCCAGCTTTGACGTTGCTGTTCTGAAACATAGACATTATGCTGACTTTGGTGACAAAATAAATGGAACCTGTGCACGATTCCTTAAACAGGAAACACAGTTCAGTTAAAAATACCAAACCAGAATCAATCAATGATATTTAAAAGACTGTCAGTGGGTTACAGCGGCTATACAGTCTAAAGTCAGGATGTTGACACCTTATTGTTTCACTCTGGAGTCCCTGCAGCTGCATTATTTCACCCATTGTGGAGCAGAAAATAGACTTCAGTATGAGGATTGGGCAGTAGTTCAGCAGGCTTTGAGAACTGCGTACAAGTGTTAGACAGCTGCTTACTCAGACTATTTAGAAAAAAAAACATGTTGTGTTTTTTTCCTCCTTCATAGCAGCAGCCTGAGATTTGCTGGTGGAGCTCGGCGTCCTTGGAGTTCGGTTTCATAGCTTTAAGCCATTTCGAGCATCCACATCTCGAGTGATTGTGTGCCTTTCGACAGCCATCAGCTGGGACTGAATTCAAGCAACAAACTTCACAACACCCCCCGAAGGCTGCAGCTTGCACAGTTTTGTCTGCAAGTCTTCCAAGTCGGTTTCTCATTAAAGAAAGCCCACAGAGGTTTGGCTGATTTGCTCTTTCTAGTCTTAGATGCCACAAATATTCTTTGAACTGCTTCTGTCTCCTCAACTGGGTTTACATCTTGACCAACCTTAAGCTTTAATGTAGCTCCAAATATGGGCAATACAGGAAAAAGATGTAAAATTTTAACCTTTACAAAGTCACACATCCTTTTTCAAAATGCAGTGTGCTTATATATTACTACTACTTTGACCTTGGGAGTGTTTTTGCCTCTTGTAAGGTTTGTTCCTTGTAAAAAAAAAAACAAACAAACAAACACATGCTTCTGTACTTTCCAATACTTATCCCAGTGTAGCTTCTATTCTGTTGGCCTATTTCAAACTATTGACAAAAACAGAATTGCTTTTTCCCATCAGTGTACAATCGCTCTCTGTGTTTTGTTTTGTTTTTTCACCATTATTACATGCATTCATCTCTTTGGCAGCTTCTAAAGTTGTAATCGTCGGTGAAACCAGCTCTCCAATGACCACCCACCACCCCCAGATGGAGGATGATTGCGTATAGCTTAATTCATCGTTCCTCGGGGGGAAGTTGTGTCCATCTGATGGTGAGAGAATGTAGTCGGTGCAGCTTCATTACCAGTACTGAACTCTGTCTGCGCTCGTTAAAGTGTCTTTTCTCTGACCCTTGAGATCTCTGCTTGCATATTGCTGCAGCAACAACCTGCAGAGTCTCTGATGCTGGCAGCTTGTGTGTATATTAGCACTGTCAGATTATGTGGAATTGCTGAAACATATTTGTCTTTGCCGTCATGGCAAAACAACCGTATTTTCCTATGAGAGTCTTGCAGCCTTCTCATTTTGCTGCTGTAGACAGAACACAGTCTGAGCGAATGCATTCATAGACGACATATACAGTCACACACATGCAGGTATATACTGTGTATATACAGTTTCAGTCCTGGGATTAGGACACAGCAGGCAGTCATGAGATAAATCTGAGGAGCTGCAAGACAATTAACGAGATAGAGAAGAAGATTTCTTTTTAACCTCTTAAGACCCGAGCTCTTGTTTGATATGCTTTTTTTANTCTGTGGAACAGTTGATCTTTTCATTAGGAATGCGACAAATACAGGAACTTTTACCTTTGGTGTTGAAAATCCACCTCATCTCTTTAGCATTCGATGCAAGCTGAGCTCAACACACTGACTTCATCAGTTGTGCTGCTTTGACTGTAGAGTGTCGTATACTTTATGTTTCAAAATTTTTATTACATTTTACACGTCTGTGTTTTGAGAGGATTTTTAGAGCTCATGCACATGTTGGCTGTGTTAATGAAGCTGACTGAAAACAAGAATATAACACACTGTGACCATGATCAATTAAAACACTGATCAAAGCTTGCAGAGGCCCTATCTAAATCACTGGTGCGTTTTAACGTTTTAATAGTTTCAAATCAAAGTCCTCCACTTCTTTTATATTTTATTTGATGTGACAAGTGCATGTGTTTTAAATAATAATAACAATAATAATAATTTTAAGGAATTTTACCATTTTATTTTCCAGATTTTTTTTAAATATTAATGAAATGACCAAAAATAAATAAATAAAATAAAAAGACTGTGAATTTACATTTCTAATATAAAATAATATTTAAAACCTGCAACTCTAAATAACTGTAAAATTTCAGTTTCTGAAAAAAAACAAAAAATTGATATTTGTTTGTGGTTTTGAAATAAACAAAAATGTCAATAAAGTTACAGCAACATACTTGTCAATTTGCATGACCATAAAAAAAAAACAAATTTTGACATAAAAAGAATATTTAAATACATCTGTAAATCTATGTTATTAATATTAAATTTTTATACAATAATTTAAAAGTGTATTTTTGGACATAAAAAGGCTGTTAAAATACATGTGCAAATTTATTATAATCTCACAAATATTTACTTTTAATTTCATAGATAAGACTGTAAAATTCAAGGCAAATGCTGTAAACTAACGGAAACAGATGAAGTGTACATTTATGTACATTCATTAGTTAAATTACAGATATCCTGTATAATTACAGGAGTTCCCAACAAAAATGTATTTTTATCACATCAAGATGCATTAGCAATTTGTGAAAATACAGTTTTTTATGCATA
>NW_007578954.1:160028-170804 GCF_000690725.1 Stegastes partitus | reverse complement strand
TACATATTTTGTTCTGTACTTGAAAACAATATATCTCTAATTTTACAAAAAAAATCTACATACAATTATAGAACAATTTCTTATTTTTCTGTTGTCACCAGTTGTATCTGATTTTAGAAATATATTTATAGTTCTACACTTGAATCAAACGGTTCATCCATTTAATAAAAAGGCAATTTTTTAAAGATTTAAAAATGTTTATGATTATTTACATCTACAAGTTGTAAATAACTTCTGTTATTTATTGTGATTTTATTAATACATTTGTGAATTAAAAAATATTGGGGAAAAAAGTAAAGTAAATAGGAGAAATTACATTGCAGCTCAAAGTAATCTCTCCTCCTTGCAGATTTTCTTTCAGTTAAATTTAGTCAAAACTGTTGGGTTTTCTGAATCTGGAGAATTGTTCTCTTTCTGCATGTCTTTGCCAACAAATCTTAATTGGCATCAGCCAGAACTGAACACAAAAACCCTGAACACAGTGAATCTAGGTCAGGCGGCCAAATTTAGAATAAGAGGTCTTTTATTCTATTTTACACCAATGAATCTGCTCATCCACATGGAGGGAATTCTGGATTGTAACATCGGTAACAGCTCGGTTTCTCCAGCAGATGTCCTCAATGTATTTCCTTTTTGCTTGTTCGTTAATCTCCAGCCTGCGTTGCTCAGAGCAGTTACATTCTCTAGAATTCAAAAATAAGATGAATATTCCAGACTAGGTGGGCATTAAGATAAATGCAAAGGAAATTACTCAGCCTTACACATACAGTGTAGTAGCAGATTCTGTACACACTTGTGGGAAACGTTTCCACATCATTTACTCCCATTGAGCCACAGACTCATTAGTCACGTTGGGTGCAAAGGCTGGTGCACAATCATTGGTGTTTCAGTTCATATCTCAGGGTTGAAGCTCAGGTCAGTCAGGATTCTTGCAAACCAAGCTAAAAAATGTTGACCGTGTTACAATCAAACCGTTGTCCTAATATTGAATACTGGAGCATTAATTAGTGTCTTAATTAGAGCCCAAAAGTGCGACAATTACACAAAAATGACATATGATGGTGTTATTTTTAGATGATTTAGATTTTTGGGGAACGACTTTAGACTGTGTCTGTTAAAAAAAAAAAAAAGAAGCTAAAATCAAGTTTTCAAGACATCAGAAGAAGAAGCTGAATTGTCATTGTTCAAAAATACAACAACATTTCGTTTGGCATCATCTTTGTAGCAGCTAATATGATCACAGTTCTAAGAAGAAGAAGAAAAAAGTTAATAGGTGGTATAAATAATAAAATAGCAATAAAACAACTACTAAAAGTGCAAAAGAGTATTTGTTAGAATGAGTCCGTAAACTGGGAGTGTCATGGTTCCTGCAGCAGTCTCTTCACAGCCATGGGGAGAAAACTGTATTTCAGTCTGTTGGTACGAGCTCTCATGACTCTGAGTGTGCCAGATGGGACGGTGGTAAACAGAGAGTGTCCTGGGTGGGTGAGGTCATTCCGGATCTTTGTGGCCCGTCGGAGGAGACAACTCAAGTACAGTCGCCCTCAAATGTATTCATACCCTTCCATTACAGAAAACACAATAGTCACTCAAATAACTAGAAACTGAAAAAAGTAATAATAGATAGAAATTTGTTAAATTATAATTTTGTGAAATAGGACATTGCTTTTGAATTGTGGTTGAAAATAGTAATTTAAAAAAACAAAACTGTTCCGGACAAATTAGAGTACTTTGCTGATGAGCAGTGGGCCACAATCCAAATACCTGTCAATAGGTGCACAAGTCTGATTGAGAGTTACAGAAACACTTGATTGCAGTTATTGGCTCAAAGGGTTGTACAACTAAATATTAGCTCATGGGTCCCATCATGCTTGTTGCTTGTTTTTTGTTTTTCTTTTTAATATTTCTGTTAAATCACAATTCAAAAGCAATGTCATGATTTTCATTAAATCTTTATTTATTATCACTTTTGTCAATTTCAACTTATTTCAGTAATTTTTTTCCCCTTCTTTAACGGGAGGGTATGAATACATTTGAGGCCAATGATCCACTGAGCCGTCTTGATGTCCAGCTCAAGTTGTTTTCTCTCCGATGCCATGCAGCTGCCACTACTGTACATCCATAGGACAGGACACTCTCTATTGTGCAGCGGTAAAAGTTTAGTGTTCTATGTTAACCTCTACATATGTTGACATACTTGTGTGTGCATTTTCTAAAATGCACTGCACTATATGCCCTGACATTTCTGTAAATGTTCAGCAGTTTCAATATCCAGAAGTGCAACATCAGATACACTTCCTGTTTTATAGTGATCTCATTGGACCAAAAAACAATCTTGACTACAATAAACTACCTCACTGTTTTCATATAGGTCACACTGGTTTATTTACTTATTTATTGTTGAATACATTTTATATAGTTAGGGTCCGAGCACACCAGTGCAAGGACCCTATTGGAACCCTTGTGATTATTATTATTTGGCGGAATCTTTGAACACATTTTTGAGGGCCTAAACGTGCTCAAAAACTCACCAAAATCACCACACACATCAGGACTGGCGGAAATCGGAAATCAGACATGTGGACATGTCACTGAAAAAATGGCTCCACAGCGCCACCTTGAAAATTTCAACGGAGTCCTGTCGGAAGCACGTTTGGCCTGGTTTACAAGTTTACAAGTGTACGTCGGACCGAATGTTGGTGGAAATTTATCCAAAATGATTTACAAGACATATAAAAAAACATTTCTATTTGATGACAGACACAAAACTGGGTCGGACATACAAAAATGTATAACAATCAGCAAAGTGGCACCAATAAAGGCTCTATCCAATTGTAATCTCAGAATTAGTGAAAGGTTTGAACAAGCTGATGCTGTCAGACTGTGGAGGAAAAAATATTTTAGTATTTAAAATGCTAGAACATGGTGAAAACTATTCTTCAGTTTTTCTCAAAGTCCAACATGATGTCCTCAAATCTCTCGTTTGGTCCACAACTGAAAGATAATCAGATTACTATCATGAAGGAGTGACAAAACCAGAAAAAAAAAATCTAATTTTACTGTTTTTTTTTCTTAGAAAATTAATTTTCACAATTAATCGATGGCTGATCATTAATTGAACAGTCGTCAATAGGTGCAGCTTTGCTCTCTCATAGGAGCAGGGGTTTGTTTTATTGTTATTGATGTACCAACTTTCCCCGCTTAACCAAGGTGTAAATCTACTGAAGGGAAAGTTGTTGTGAAAGGGTCAAAACAGCAAATTACTTTCAAATGAGAGCTATTAACTTGAAAAGAGTACCAATAAAGTAAATGTAGTTGAAGTTCCAGCACTGTAAATAGTAGAAATATGTATGTATAAAAGAAGATGAGTAAGTTCCTGTGGTCTACTGCCTACCACAGCTGTTAAGACAAAAGATTAGAAGAAAAATCAGTTTATAGAAAGTTAATAAAACACTGATTGCTACAAAAACTGTGAACATGTACAGCATTTTAGAAATCATCTCTGGTGTAGAGAGAGAGAGAGAATAAATCCTAAAATAATATCAACTCTACTCTTTTGGTAACTGTGATTAGAACCAGTTTTATTGTTAAGTAGGTTTTTTGGCATGGTGTTTTAGTACATAACTAAACTTCTAGCACACACTAAAATGTACAAAATGTTTTAAAAAGGACGAAAAGTGTTGCAAGTCAGTAGACAGTAAATCACCCAGGATTAATAAGAAGTCTTACAAGTCAAAACAACAGCAAGTGTAGCAAGATTAGAGTTAAAGCTATAGAAATATTTCCAGGGTGCAGGAATGTGCAGGTTATCCACCCAACAGTGTGCAAGTTTACATAGTATACGGGGTGAACAAGAGAAGTGATTCGCTTCAATGCGAAAGTGTCAACCAGACGAAAGAACTAGAAAAGCTTACGAAGTTGTTTGATGGGTCAATGACTCATCTGTGATCCTCCGCAAACAAGAACTCACGGGCGTTTCTCTTTCCCTCCTCCAGCTGTTCCAGTCTGGTTTCCCAACAGTGTGCTGAACAGGAGGGTGGTCTGTCACCTGGCAACACAGCCACGCCTCGGACTGGCCCACATGACAGCGAAAATGTTTCCTTTTTAAAAACACATTTGGAAAAAATATATTTGAATTTCCGTCTTTCTTATTATTTAGACCATTTGGAATAGATACTTTTAATGAACTCACGCTTTTTTTTTTCTTTTTGCAAACAGAAACTTTTTGTTTTACCCTGTTTGTGACGTCGTTTAAAATCCTCACCCACCCCTCCGCTCCCCACGCTGATGGTACGATCCAGGAAATCATATGATCTCAGTGACTCAACTTGAACGGCACCTCATATAAACACTCCCGTTTCGCTCTTTTCTGGGTTGATTTTTGCAACTGAAACTCTGTCACCATGCCGCTCTGTGGAGGACTCGCTGATGTAAAGGAACCCGACGAAAGCATCCACCAAATCTGTGCTCAGGTAAGTAAAAGAAGGATCATTCTTGCTCTTTGACTTTGTTCCATCATGACCCGTCACACTGGTGCCTGCGTTTCACTTTCATGTTTCTGTCGCCTCGTTGTTGCTCAGATGAAGCCTCATGCAGAGGTAAAAGCAGGGAAGAACTTTGGTGCTTTCGTCGCCAAGAGCTACAGGTCACAGTTGGTGGCCGGGACCAACTACTTCATCAAGGTAATTGTTGTTTTTACAAGGCAAATATCCCTGGAAGTCTTCAGAGATGATGCTTTCCTAATGTTGTGCACACATGATAACAATCGATCTTCCTTGGTGACTCCCCAGAAAGACATGGCTATACACTAACCTTTATTCTTAAAGCTGCTGTGAATACTGTTATGTAAACAACAGATCATGCATCTAAATGCTTGCAGAAATAAACTCTATTGTTACAGTTCTTTCAGTTGGGGTTAGCTGCAGCATTTTTGGGTTTCCAGTATATGTCTTTAATGTGATGCTTCACTGTTTTCTTTCATACCAAATTCCATCCAGATTTACCACAAATTTCCAGTAAATTGCATAAACGAATTGTGTGTTCTGATCCAGTCATGTCATGTGAATATAAGGAGTGCGTTGAGTTAAACACTTAGGATTCTCCTGTCAGGTATTCCTGAAACACATGTAATACAAACGTGACGTAGTAATAAGGCAGCTATGTTTGTTTCATGTATTAGTTTAGGAAAAGTTTAAGACAAATCTCTCTAGCACGGCTGCATCCAGTGATCATTTTCAGTGTTGATTATTCTGCTGATTATTTTCTCATTTAATCAATTAGTTGTCTGGTCCATCAAATAACACAAACTGGTGAAATGTATTGATCAATGTTCTCTAAAGTCCAAGATAACCTCCTCAGATGTCTTGTGTTGTCCACAACCCAACCATATTCAGTTTGAGTCACAGAGGGGTAAAGACACCAGAAATGGTCACATTTTAAAAGCTAGAATTTATTTTTATTTTTATTTTTTAAACCTATCTGACCCTCTTTTCTTGGAGGTAATCCAAAGTAATCAACATTTTGATATCTCTCCTTAATGTGACCAAGTACCAGACAATCCAGTCTGCTCTCCAGAACATCATGTACGTCACTTGAGGGCCTCTTAATGCTGGCAATAAGGGAGAGCCATGGATGGGATGGACATCAGTCACAGCCTACTTCTCTTACTTTTATACGGAAGCTTTAACTTTCACTTCCTCATAAAGATCTTTGAAATATTTACCAGGGTGTGTATCCATTATACATTCCTGAAAACAGGTAGTGGAACGTACTTGTGCTTTAAATTTAATTATATGTTTTCTAATGACACAAGCATGAACAAACAGAGAGTACAAAACCAGTTAGAAAACAACAGCAGTGACACAATTTAACGTATAAGTTTCATTCTCAATACATGTCCAACCACTTCATATTAGAACACATTTGTATTTTAAGATTATATAAGACACCTCTATTGATCCTCACTGGCTAAGAAGCTCATATCAGGAAAGTTGTAATCTCCTGCTAAGTCATGCCATGTGATTGATTTTCCCAGTTTAGCCAAATGTAGAAGTTTTTTACAATGTTTAAATTTTCGTTTAGACTTCTGCTGTCACTCAGTTTTGTTTTTTCTGTTGCACATAGAAACTGATGAATGGTAGTGCATTTCAATATTTTATTGACACCGTAGGCAATCGTCCTCATAATTAAAAGCTCGATAAATCCTACAAGTCAAGATCCGAACAGCAGGCAGAAAAGTTATCAGCTTTAGCATTATTCAAAATTTGGCCCCTAAAGAACAGACTTTTTTTTTTTTTTTTCAACAGAGCTTTAAGGACAGTAAATAAACTTTGCTTGTACCTTTTTGCAGGTTCATGTGGGAGGAGACGAATATGTTCACATCCGTGTTTTCAAGCAGCTGCCGTGCAATGGAGGAGACCTTGAGCTGAGTGATATGCAGCACAACAAAACCCAGCACGACCCTATCGAGCACTTTTAATGGCATCACGAAACAAGCAAAGCATCAGTGCCTCCAAGCTCATTGTAATCCTGACTCTTTTTACAAAACAATGCAGTTCCTGTTGCTTACATGTAGTGCTGTAGCTCATGATAAAACACAGTTGTCCAAGTGGAACTATTTTATACGAAATGTATGAGTAAATTTAAAAAAATCAAAAACAATGAGATGTGTTGTGTTTCTGTTCTGTGTTGCTTTTCTTTCCGTCGTGGTTTCTGATTTATAAAATAACTGCAGGCCTCAGAGTTTAGAGTGTGTGTTCAGCTGGGAGACGGTGTGGTGGAAAAGGGTTGGACAGTGACAAAGAGACAATGAAGACAGATGGATGTCTCTTGCGTAAGACTTAGTTTCTACTGAATGTGGCAGCTGTTGACGTGGTTCCAGCCACTTGATTGATTTGTGGATCTTAGGATTACAAAGTCCGTCCTGAAGCTGTTGCAGTCTGCCATGTGTTATATGAGTGTTCAAACTCACAACGCTGAAATTACAGTGGAGACGGCAAGTTTCTAGAGACACCAAACATGTCAGGCTGAGTTCTGAACAAGTCTCCCTCGATGTCCTTGAGGACGTCTTATTTCACTTGCAGGGCTCATGCAGCACACGTGGTGGCTTGTCATGCATGTTTGCTGGTTCACAATATTATATATATATATAATAATATATAGTACTCAGCAGTTTCCCTGAGGTTTCCACCAAAGGGATCAATAAAGTTCTATTCTATTCTATTCAATATCATGTCTTACTGTGACACTTAATAAACATGAGCAAACTCAAATGAAAACCTATCTGGTCCTCTTTACTTAGGAGTTACTCATTTAAAATAAACTTTATTCATCTACAGAGCAATGCCCTTTTTTGATATCTCTCCTTGATGTGACCACGTACCAGACAATCCCATCTGCTCTCCAGAACTTCACATACGTCACTCGAGGGCCTCTTAATGCTGGTAATAAGGGAGAGCCATGGATGGGATGGACATCAATCAAAGCCCACTTCTCTTTTATTCAAAAGCTTTAACTTTCACTTCCTCATGAAGATCTTTGAAATATTTACCAGGGTGTGTATCCACTATACATTCCTCAAAACAGGTAGTGGAACATACTTGTGGTTTAAAATTAATTATGTGTTTTCTACGGCACAAGCACTAACAAACACATAGTACAAAACCAGTAAGAAAAACAACAGCAGTGACACAGTTTAACGTATAACTTTCATTCTCAATGCATGTCCAACCACTTCATATTAGAACACATTTGTATTTTAAGATCATATAAGACACCTTTATTGATCCTCGCTGGCTAAGAAGCTCATATCATATCACATAAGTTGTCATCTCCTGCTGCCACTAGTGATTATTTTCAGTGCTGATTAATCTGCTAATTGATTAATCAGTCAGTTGCTGAAATGGCAGGAAATGGTTAAAAAGCATTAATTGATGTTTTCCAAAGTCCAAGATAATGTTCTCAGATGTGTTGTTTTGTCCACAACCCAACAGTATTCTGTTTACCTTCAGTCACATAGGGTTAAAGAAATGGTCGAATTTTAGAAGCTAGAATCTGAGAATTTTGTTTTTGTAAAAAATGACTTCAACCGATTAATCGATTATCTGAATAGCTGACGGTTGCTGCAATAGTTGGTTCATTGTTGCAACTCTACTCTGCCATTGCAGAAAAAAAAGGTCGTTATTTATGTTGTGCCATGATTCATATGTTGAGTTTGTTGTGATTGATTTGCCCATTTTCCCACTTTCGTCAAGTGTAAAAGTTTTTAATGCAATGTTTAGATTTTTGCTTAGATTCCTGCTGTCCTTCGCCCTAAGTCAGCTGGGATAGGCTCCAGCCCCCCGTAACCCTACTGAGGATTAACATGTGTATAGATAATGGATGGATTTCTGCTGTCACTCAGTTTTGTTTTGTTTTTTCAGTTGCACATAGAAACTGATGAATGGTAATGCACTTCAATACTTTATTACACAGAAGGTAGTCGTCCAGGGTGTGTATCCATTCTACATTCTTTAAAACAGGTAGTAGTGGAACACACTTGTGTTTAAAACTTAATGACACTATAACATTTTCTAATTACACAAACATTCACAAACACAAAAGCAATGAGGAAAGATAAGAACAGTGATGTAATTTAACATGTAACATTCATTCTCAATACATTTCCAACCACTTCATATTAGATTAGATTTGTATTTTATGACACTATGAGACACCTTTTTTCATCTGCACAGACTAAAAAGCTGACAAGTAGAAGAAAAGACCATGACTATAGACTATACACACCCATCACATATACAAACATGACCTGCAGGGGTGAGGCAGTCATGGTATGTAGTATTACATATTGCACTAGCAATTATAGCACAAAAAGACGAAAGAAACCGCATAAAGCCTCATGACAAAGATAATTATTTACAGCAAAAACTGCATCATTTAAAGGTAAATTCAGCCAGTTAATATAAACTGTCATTCTGTTATGTATACATGATAATTAAACAGCAGGTTTTGCGTGAGAGCAATGAGCTGCGAAGCACACCACACCCTCAAGACTTCTATAGTGGACCCATACATGAAATGCTCATTTTGTTTGAACAAAGCACACGGTGTAAGTTAAGCATACATTCATGAATCACAGAAAACTGGAGGTGAACCATGAGGCTGATGACTGATGGGCATGTAAAGGAGAGCTGCATTTTTGTGGTATTGATATAGAAAAACATATCAAAATAGGGTTTTACGGCAACTATTCATGATGCACATGATAATAATTTAGTTATTATGTTGGTATTCTGAATGTGTGTATTTCTACCACATATTTAATGTCTCTGTGTAGTTTGGCGTATGTGTTGTGAAGTTTTTGGTTTCATTTGAGCTCACCAAACCAAATTCCGATCAAATATGCTGAAATAGCAGTTAGTTATTGAATCGGCAGATGTTCTGGTATGCAGCACAGCCTGTTCTTAATGTGTAAGCAAAAATCTACAAACACAGTCATACTCCCTTGGTGTCACATGAACTATACTTCCTCCTTCACTGTCTCCATGAAACATCTGATCTAAGCAGTCCTACTAATCCTAACAATCCTGGTAGTTTGCCACGAACATGGCTCCATTGTTAGTCACATCTCTGTTCGTTCCATCTTGTGGCTGCTGTTCCTCTTTGTTAACCACATGCAGCGTGATTTCTGTTCCAGTTGATAAGTGAAATATCAGATGTTTAACCTTTGTCTCTGCAGTCTGTGTCCATAAATGTGTTTTTTTTAACATTAGCACGATTTCAACTCGATTTAAATGCCCCGCTCAGGCTATTTTCCTGTGGAAAAAATGTTCAATTTATTCAAATGCCAAAATGTAAAAATCTGATAGTAGCTCAAACTTGTTGTCAATCCTTGCAACACTTTGTTTTGTATGATTGTGTGTGAGGTTTCTACAGAATGTTGCTTTTAACAATACTAGCAGTAAAGTCAACTAACTTCACACTCCACAGACGTCCTTGTAGCTCTGAGTTTTTGCAAATAAAACATTAAAAATTTAATGTTGTGTCGCTTTTATGTCCTTGGATAGTTTAGCTGACAGAGTGGAGGATTGTAGGGGAAAGATGGCAGTTGTCCTATTAGGTTGCTGGTAAGGATGAGGGTTAAAATTGTGGCTAAAGTGGTATGCAACAGGAAAAATTGTTTGTGCATTTATGAAAGTCTCAACAGAAAACTCAACATTAGAGGAACTTCAACTTGACAAACTGCTGCCTGTATTAGTCTGTATGTCTTTATAATGTGAGTCATTTATGACAAACTGACACGAGGCCAAACAAAGGTTGTGATTGTAATGTGTAGATGTTGTGAGCAGACAATTTGTGTGGTTGCTATGCTTACATCTTTGATTTGCGAAGACTAACTATGACATGAATTTAATATGACCATCAGCTACATCTGAGTCTTGAGAACTACTTTTATAGTTTGTTTTGTAAAATATTGTAAATCTTTTTTTTTTTTTTTTTTTGCCTTTCAAATTTTTTTTTGAGAGGACAGTAGAGAGGAAGACGGGAAAGTGGGGAGAAGGACCTGCAGCAAATGGCCATGGGCTGGATCCGAACCCATTGTTTCAAGCTTTAATTTAAATTTTAAAAAAAAATCTTAATACATTTTCTATAGAAAGTTCAGATTTACTCAAAGTTTATAACGCCGAATGTATTTCTTCATGGTGCTATTTTCTTCTTAACTCTACAACCTCCTGGTTTGTTGATCCAGCAGCCATGGAAACAAATCTTCACATAGAT
>NW_007578954.1:156822-159512 GCF_000690725.1 Stegastes partitus | reverse complement strand
ATGGAAGTCTTGCCCTTCAATTCCTGAACCAAGAAAAAACAGAAAAGACTAACGAGACTGAGAGTCTGCAGCAGCTCTATAACAATGTTGAGACAAAGTGGTGGTTTGGGCTAAAGACTAACAAGAAAGAAATGTGCACATATTTAGCAGGTTTACTCTCTTAGTTCAGTGTGTTTGCAGTCAGGTGCAGTCAGGTGTGTTGCAGGACAGAAACGTCTAAAACCTGCAGGACAGTAGCTCACGAGGACCGGAGTTGGAGAACCCTGGCTGAGGCTGAGGCAGACATTAGTGTTACTGCTCAGACTGATGTTTGGCCTCATGATGGTGCTAGATGCAAAGTTATGAATTATGAAAGCTCTTACAATTCATCCTGAGGGAAACATGATCAGTACAAAATGTCAGTGAGTTGTGCACCCACAAACCAGCCAGCTTTGGTTTGGTAAGGATTTGCTTTTGATTATATAGAGGAAATGAACAGTGAGCATATTAAACTGCCACTTTGATCTACTGCATGTAGAAAACGAGCCGAGTAGCAGCCGACTGAAAACAGACAACGTGCACCACTCAAAACCATTTTTCTGTCTTTTAAACAAGTTGTTTTTGCAACCTGGAGTGGAGTCGCTCCTTTTCGTCAGACAGGACACCTGCAAAGGCCAGGAAGAGGATTTCAGCCTGTACCTGTATCTGTGTGGACTGTCAGACATAATATAGTCGTGATCATGGCAGTTTTGAGTTTCCAGAAGGGATGCACGATATATCGATGACCACATCGTTATCGGCCGATATTCGTGTTTTTTTCCTATATGTCGTTATGGGTCCGATGAGCAAATTTATCCGATGTGAAAAACCGATGATTGTTTAACATTAGCGCCTTCCTTTCCATACAGGTGGTGGCACGCATAGATGCAGCAGCCCCTTTAGGAGACAGGGAGAGGGAAAGCTTTGAGTGTCTTGTCTATCCCAGATGTCCATTCTGCAAAACTTACAGCCGAGAGACTTTGCTGAACATCAGGACAGTGAACGTTGCTAAAATTGCGGTGCTCAGTTGTGATTTGGACATAATACAACAACACGGAGCCCAATCGGAGATTACGTCGGCAGTTACCCGAGAGAGAAGGAAGCACAAATGGTACGAACGTAAACAAAGGAGGAGGAAGAGAGCGAGACCCATGCTAGGCTAAAGGCTACCCTTCTTGACTAGCAGGACTGTCCTCCTACTCTCCAATATCCGCTCCCTTGACAACAATCTATACGAGCTACGTTTGCTGGGAGAAGCCCGCGGAGAGTGGAGGGACTGCTGTGTGTTTGATTTTGTGGAGGCATGGCTCCATGGTGGCATCCCACACAGCCATACAGGTGGAGGAGATGACATTCAGGGTCCTCGCCAGGATTCTTGACAGCGTGTCAAAGTGGGGGTGTCTTAACAAATACTGCTAGCAGTTAGTGGCAAATGCACCAGCAAATAGCAGATGGCCCTGGACTTGAACGTTAAATATCTTAAAATATGTTTACATTTGTTTTACTTTTGTTACGTAATAAAGAAGACTATGTGGTCTAATTTGGTATGGGCTTCTTTTGAATAGTTTCACATTCTCACAGTGCTTACTTATATTCATTTTTCAGTGTGAACAAAAATTGAACATCGACATCGGTAATATTGGTTATCGGCAATATCAGAAATCTTAATATCAGATAATTGTATCGGCCATAAATTTTAATATCGTGCATCACTACTTTCCAGTGACTCCTATAACTCTTAGTTTTGACACACATGTATCTCAAGTGTGTATGTTGGTTGTTTCATAGATTTATTATAGGCCTTCTGGAAAAATGACAGAATCTGCTGGGTCAAAAATATTCACACAGCAACTTGAATATCAGCTTTGGTCGATGTAGAAAGTTGTGTTAACCAAGTTTTCTTCGTGGCATGGCCTCTTAGCTTCTCATGACTGATTCTGTTTGGCTTCAGCTTTCAATAGGGCTCATCTGATTCACTTAGACTCAGCCACAAACACTACAGTGGAACATCTGAAGAACTTAGCAAAGAGCTGAAAAATGCTGCAAATTTTGGCCTTGAACAAGTCAGGAAAGTCACTTGGAGACATTTCAAAGCAGCTACAGATGTCAAAATCATCTGTGTAAAGACTCCTTTGAAAGTATTAAATGCTTGGCACAGCTGAGTCACTGCTAAGATCAGAAAGAAAACAAACTATCTAGGCTGCAAAGAGACAACTGCACAAGATGGTCAGGAGTCGAGCAAGAATCACCGAAACGCAGGTGCCATGAATTAGAAGCTGCTGGAACACAGATGTTAGTGTCCTCAGTCAAGTGTGTTTTACATCATCATGGGCTTGAAGGCTGCCGTGCAAGAAGGAAGTCCTTCCTCTAGAAGCAGCACCTTAAATCTCAACTCAAGTTTGCTGGACATGGTCAAAGAAAAAACCTTCTGGTCAAGTTCTGTGGTCTTTAAGTCACATCTCTGGAACATCATTTATTTTCAGGCCTGGATTCATGGACTAACAATGGTGCTTTAAATATCTGCAGCAAACAAGTTCCTTCAAGGTCAAGTGGACATTTTGATTCAATTGACAGTTTCAACCCTTTGTTTATTTATGAGGGTGTAATAATAATAATAACAGACTTATTTTATGCAAATATTAAGAATACATACAGCTCCTCTGCCCTGCCTC
>NW_007578954.1:155212-156452 GCF_000690725.1 Stegastes partitus | reverse complement strand
GACTAACGAGACTGAGAGTCTGCAGCAGCTCTATAACAATGTTGAGACACAGTGGTGGTTTGGGCTAAAGACTAAGCAAAAATAAATTCACAAAAATGTGATTTTTTTTTCTTGTCTGTTGCAAATCCATATTTCTGCAACAATGAAATGTGGGACATTTTCTCTGTCACATTTCTGGAACATAATTTGTTTTCAGACCTGGCTTCATGGTGCTTTAATTCAGAGAAGTTCCTTTAAGGTCAAGTAGAATTAATGATTCAACCGTTCCATCCTTTGTTTATTTCTGTGGGTTTTATGAGGTTTCTGCAGAATTTTCATTGTAATGATACGAGCAGGAAACGTCAGTAACTAGACAATAGTCAGCTTACACCTGAAATCAGAGAAGGTTAGGTTCCGGGTTCCAACTTTTATTTGAGTGTACTCCAAGACATAAAACAGTGCGTAATCTTCCCAGTTTCATTACTTTGCAAATCTTGTATTGTAATTATGTGCTATATATCCAGCAGTGGATGGAGATGAATGACTTACCGTGTAAAGCAATAAATAAAATCACAAAATGAACTGTGAGTTTCTTTCTTGTCTATTGCAAAGCCATATTTCTGCAACAATAAAAAAAAAAAAAAAAGATAAGAGACCTGTTTCACAATTGTACACAGAATAATCTAAAGCCAAGAGACAGTTATAACTCAGCACATAGACTGCAATCGGACAGAAACAGCTAGCCTGATTCTGTCCAGTGATCTAAACTGAAAGATAATCCCATAAGCACCTTCAATATTTACAAATTAACACATCATTCCTTGTTTTCAGGATCTGAATGATGATGGGCTTTACATCATCATGGGTTTGAAGGCTGCCGTGCAAGAAGGAAGTCCTTCCTCTTGAAGCAGCACCTTAAATCTCAACTCAAGTTTGCTGGACATGGTCAAAGAAAAAACCTTCTGGTCAAAAGTTCTGTGGTCTTTAAGTCACATCTATGGAACATCATTTGTTTTAAGACCTGGATTCATGGACTAACAATGGTGCTTTAATTCTCTGCAGCAAACAAGTTCCTCCAAGGTGAAGTGGTTAATATGATGTAATTGACAGTTGCAACCCCTTTGTTGATTTATGAGGTTTCTGCAGAAATTTCATTGTAATGATACGAGCAGGAAACGTCAGTAACTAGACAGTCAGTTTACACTGGAAACTAGATTAGATGCAGGTTACAGGTTCCAACTTTTATTTGAGTGTACTCCAA
>NW_007578954.1:152985-153946 GCF_000690725.1 Stegastes partitus | reverse complement strand
GTGTGGTATTCAAACTGTATAATCAACAGTGGATGGAGCTGAAAAAACTGTTGTGTAAAGCAATAATAAAGTCATACAATTGATTGTGATTGTTTTCAGTTGCAAACTGTGAGTTTTAAAAGTCTGATTGATTCTTTATATGTGTTTGCATAGCATGTATGTATCATTAAATGCTACACCAACAATAGTTTAAATTTGAGAAAAAAAATATACTGAGACAATAAAATGTGTGGAGAGGAGGTTCATCCAAATAGTAGCTGAGGTACATGAACTTACTTATGTGTTTAAAACTTTCATTTAAATTAATTTCTGACAAATTTCTCTGATCTGAAATACATGAAATAACTTGAAAAAAATATGTAGTTGCATTTTCTGTAGAAAGTTCAGATTTACTCACAGTTGATCATGCCAAATGTATTTCTTTATGGTGCTAAGTGCTATTTTCTTCTTAACTCTACAACCTCCTGGTTAGTTGATCCAGCAGCCATGGAAACAAATCTTAACATAGATTTTTTTTTCTTCCTTTTTTTAACTTAACTATGTTTGAAGTTTGAGGTTGAACAACCTCCTCATGATGTGAACTCTGATTACACAAAACAGAAAACACATCCCTGGTGTCAGTTATTTCTCAGATGTGTAGAAGGAAAAATTATTTGTGGTCGTGCAAAGAAATGGAAGTCTTGCCCCTAAAATTCCTGAATCAAGCAAAAACAGAAACGACTAACGAGACTGAGAGTCTGCAGCAGCTCTATAACAATGTTGAGACACAGTGGTGGTTTGGGCTAAAGACTAACAAGCTCTCACAAAACATTTACATCTTTAGCAGGTTTATTATCTTCGTTTGGTGTGTTTGCAGTTTATAATTGGTGCAAAGTACAGCTTAGGCTGAGGCAGACATTAGTGTTACTGCTCAAACTGATGTTTGGCCTCATGATGGCGCTAGATGCAAAGTTATGGATAA
>NW_007578954.1:58082-150068 GCF_000690725.1 Stegastes partitus | reverse complement strand
CTTGTTCGTCCAGCTCCTGCATTGTGGCTGTCTTATTGTGGAGCTCGGTGCTTAGGTATCTTGTTTCGTTGGTCAGCTGTTTTATTTGTTCGTCCAGCTGACATACCAACGTCTTGCCACGGCTAAGCTCGTTGTTTAAATATACAAATTCATCAGTCAACTGTTTGACATGTTTTTTCAGCCCCTGAGCCTCAATTCTCTCTTTGACAGCCTTGTCAAAGAGAGAACGTCCATAAACTTCCATTTTATGCAATTCGCTGGTTAGACAGTCTATTTGTGCAGCAAAACTGTTGTTATCTTCACTCAACAATTCTGCAACTTCAAAATGTTTTGTTGCCTCAACTTCCAGTTCATGCATTTTGCTGGTTAGACAGTCTGTTTGTTCAGTAAGCATCTTGTTTTCCTCTTCCTTCACTCTAAGCTGTTTGCGGACATGGCTAATGTCCTCAAGGTCACCCTGCACGGAAGTCATCGTGTATTCTTCACTCAGCTGCTAGTTGCATTGAAAATATGGGGTACTTAGGCCCTTTGCATTACGAATTCATGACATCACCAATGATGTCACAAATTTCGCCTTTGATGTCCTTGACCATCATTAGTGACGTCACATATTACATCATATTTAAATGAATATGATGAAAAAAATGTGACATCACTGGTGATGTCACATATTTCGCTCCAGAAAGGGCCTGAGAATCACTGGCTTTCTAGAATTGTTTCAGTTTCACAGTAATTCACTGATAGTTTTCAGTACATCCAGTGGAACTCAGCAAAAACAAAGCGTTCGTAGTTAATTCGGTGTACTTCATGTATGCAGGATGTCACTCACTGTATCATGTACTGTGGCGGGATGATTGTGAGACATTTTAATAACAGTGCTTCACCTTTTTATCAATTATTGCCAACGCCAATTTACATATAACATGATGTTCGTTACCACATGAGACATGATCAAAATAGAAGATGCTCTGCTGTATATTTAAAAGTCTCTTTAATTTAAAAAAAAAAACAAAACTATTTTATACCTCCATTCTTTGCATAGAGGAGTGAAACACAAGGCTAGCCTTAGCATTAGCATGCTACGCCGCTAATCGCGGTTAGCATTTTACGTTTCTGCACAAAACATGCCGTCTGAGCACATAAGAATAAAGACATCAAGTACTCACTTTACATCAGATTAGAACAGTCCAAAACGAACCAGTTAGACTCTGCATCCTCATGTTTTAGAGACTATTTCTACCAGACTGACTTACGAGCGTCTGCTTCCTTCACTGGATAGAGCTGAGTGCCCAGAGATTTCTCACACATTCCATATTAGGCTTCACCCATCTACCTCTGATTGGATATTACAGGTACATCATCCAACGAAATTACAGAAAATAAAAGCTTGACATGAACAAATTAAGCGGTGAACAGAAAAATAATACATTTCCAACAAATCTGCTTTAAATGAACTTATATTTCAAATATGACAAAAACTTTGTGTTGGCTGAAACATTTGAACTATTTATATGAATGAGATAGCCAATATATTTATGTAGATATGTAGATGTTTTTAGTCATGTTGCTTATTAATTAATCACATATTTAATCAATTGACTTTATGTGTATTTTAGCCAGTCTAGTCTAAAGTGCAAATTTTAGACTGGGTTACACAAGGAATGCCTCTCAGGAAATTCACAAGATCTGTGCTGAGGTGAGTTTCATTCGTTCTAACCTCCACACACAACGTTCTGCTCTGCAGTCTGGATTTACACCCCATTATGATTCATTCAAACATAGGTGAAGTCCCACATACAGGAACAGACAAATAAGATGTCTGAGGAATTCAGAGCAGTCACATACAGGGAACAGATCATGGCTGGAACCGACTATTTTATCACGGTAATCGACATTGCCCATCCATCCATTATCTATACACCGCTTTATCCTCTGTAGGGTGGATAGGCCCTGGACAAGTCAACGGTCTATTGTTACATTCATTATACAACACATTATTTGTCATCATTTAAAATAGCAAAAAAAGAATCAGATGTGTTTACTGTGAGGGCTGAATTAGTTGTGACTTTGTGGTGAACTCTTAAACAGATTGAAGACTGTCAGTGTTCAGCAACACAAGATCTACGTCAACATATTCATTTGTATGTTTCTCCTCTTTCTTCATGCAGGTCCATGCGGGAGGAAGCAGTTACCTTCATATGATAGTCTCTGGAAAGCTTCTGTGTCCTGGAGGAAAGTGTGAGTTGACTGGTGTTGAAGAAGGCCACACCAAAGATGATCCACTCGAACCTTTCTAATGCAGCCACTCAGCCTGTTTCAGCTGCTCTCTGTCTCCAGGCTGCTGCCTTAAAGCAAAATCTACCGTTTTGTTATGCTGAAAGAATAAAATGCAACAATATTGCTGTACAATAATGTTTCACTTCCAGTCTATTACCACATACAGAGTGTGGTATTCAAACTGTATAATCAACAGTGGATGGAGCTGAAAAAACTGTTGTGTAAAGCAATAATAAAGTCATACAATTGATTGTGTTTGTTTCTTTTCAGTATGGAATTACATTAAGTTACCAAAAAAACCCAACTCTCAATGTATTTCTTGCAACAACAACAACAAAATATTTACCTAAATTTCAAAATGCGAAATGTATAACAGGACTGCTTTTTAAACATTCTACAGGAATAAAAACAAATAATAAAGAAGAGAGCATAAAACAGACTTAAAAGGATTTCTATGAAACCGTTGCTTTTTATGTGTGATTTCTAATGTAGAGGCCATGTTGAAATGTAGAAACGGTTACAAATAATCCAACTGAGATAAAACAATAAATACATTAACATGACTCAGTCTGGAAGTTGTTTAACTTGTACACCAGTATTTTCGTTTTTTCAGATGGACTTCAAATCTAATTATATTTGTAAGTTGTTGCATGTAGGCTAGCCTTTCCCTAACTGAGGACAGAGAGTTTATTGTCTCTACTGTTGCAGGTTAATCCTTTTTGAAGCATGGATTAAGGGAAGGGATTAGCTGTAGTAAGTGGTATTTTCTTCTTAACTCTACAACCTCCTGGTTTGTTGATCCAGCGGCCATGGAAACAAATCTTAACAGATTTTTTTTCACTTAACTGTGTTCAGGGTTTAAGATTGAACTTTCTCTTGATGTGCAATCTGATTACACAAACCAGGAAACACTTTCTTGGTGTTGGACTTTTCTTGGAGGAGGAAAAATTATTTGATATAGCGCAAACAGAAGTCTTGCCATTAAAATTGGCCTCATGATGGTGCTAGATGCAAAGTTATGAATTATGAAAGCTCTTACAATTCATCCTGTTGGAAACATGAACATCAGTACAAAATGTCAGTGAGTTGTGCACCCACAAACCGACCATATTTGGCTTCATAAGGATTTGCTTTTAATTCTATAGAGGAAATGAACAGTGAGCATATTAAACTGCCACTTTGGTCTATTGCATGTAGAAGAAGAGCAGAGTAGCAGCCGACTGAAAACAGACAACATGCGTCATTCAAAAACATTTTATTGTCTTTTTAAAAAATTGTTTTTGTACAATATTTCTCTTCAAAGAAGCACAGGGATGACGATTTGACAGCGGTGGTAATGCAACACAGTAATCACAATGGAATAGAAGTGTGATGGAGAAGAGGTCAGAGAGGTCTGGATGGTGAACAGCCTGCAGGCAGGACTCAGCAGCAGCTCACAGTTTCAGCTCCAGTCCGGATTTCAACCTCGAGTGGAGTCTCTCCTTTACTCAGACGGAGCTTCACTTGACCTTCAGAGGCGTGTAGTGGATTCTGCACCGTTCATTGAAAACCTGAATAAGTGACACAAAAGATAAAGACAGCTCATTTATGAGTGATTATATAAAATGATGAGCACATTACTGATGGTATTAGCAATCATACTGTACCTTCAGACTTCTATCATTGACAACTTCTTCAACATTCAGCTCTGACTGCATTAGCTTTAACTGGAAACAAGAAGACAAAAGATGCATTAATCTGCTCATTATGTTCTCACGATGTAATTCCTGCCACATTTTCTGTCCCTCATAAACTTAAACGGAGACCGAAATATCTGGACTTTTTTATTTCTTACAAATTGTAAAACTACTGAAACACTGTATACTACATTACCCACAATGCAAATAGGTTTCCATTAGAGTCCCCTTACCACCTTAAAACTCATCTCTCAGTCTTCTGCAGTTCATACATACCCAAGAATAGTACTTGTGCACAACTTTGATGTATCTGTGCTTCAATGCTTTTATTTATTTAAATAACTTAGAGAGTAAGCGGGAGTCTTTTTTAAAAACTTTTGGAAATACTTATCTCTCTCATTCGAGTCAGCCTTTTGAAACAGATGTGTGAAGACTTCTTATTTCTACTCTGCAAATATTGTATTTTACTGAATGGATCTGAAACTTTATTTTCTATTTATTTTGCACATTCAAATTATTTCTATAAAATATAAACTGACGAACAAAATATGCAATATTTCTGCAGATTGAGTTATCTATCTAGCAAGATATGAAGCAATAAAAATTAGTTCCATCTGCAACACTGAAGTGATGCACACACAATTTGAACAACAATTATGATCCAAACACATGCTCAGACTTGCTCACAGTAGCTCTTCTCAAACATCTTAAACAAAGAGGTCCAACTTCTTCCCCTTAAAAAGGTGATCTTGAGTCCCTCGATTTAAACATATTGGACTGAAGAATTCTTTCACACATCTGTCTGTTCTGCTTCTTTACCAAGATCAGTGTGGAGCCAAATGAGACTGTCATTTAATTTGGGTGTTTCAGCAATAGGACTTACATTAGTCTGCTCCTTTCTGAGCTGTTTGATGAGTGCCAGGTTTTCGCTGTCTTTTGCCCTCTCTTCACGCAGGTGTCCCACCACCTCTGATGTTTGGGCTATACAGGCCTTGATAGCTTTGTCTCTGCTCAGATGAGCCTCCATCATCTGTGGGATGCAACCACATGTTATTGTCCAGGGAGTCACATTTTCAGTGTTTCAGGTTTTGAACAAGCACACTATCCCTGTCTTGAAAGTCGCACTCACAGATTCGTAGAGCTGTTTGCAGGTTTGTGTGGCATCCACTTTGCCTGAGAAGGAGACTGTGGGCACGGTGGTGTTCAGGGCATGGACGATGCGGTCATCTATGGTGCGCATCGCCTTTAGCACCTCCTGATAAACACACACAGGCACACAAAGACCATCAGAACCTTCACTTCACTGAAACTGTCAAAGCAACGTTTGGATGCCCTCAAAATGTCTTTTGCCTCTGGTTATGTTTATGACTGTCACAATGTGAATCTCTAGTAGCAGCAGACCAGTGAAGTCGGATGCCCTGCCCAAGTAGCCCAAAAAGCTCAAGTATCTTGGGATCTGGTTCACAAGAAATGGTAGGACGGAGCATGAGATCAACGGGTTGTTTAGTTCTGGTTCTACCAGTTGACACACTTTCCAACGGACATCTGAGCTACTTAAGCCTGCTACCAGTAGACACAAATGGATGAAAAGCACTTTGATAAATGGTTTGATTATTTAGGTAAACACCTGTCAGAAAGTTATCATTCTGGCCAGACATTAAACCTCAATGCTTTTCGGGTAATAGCGACACTAAGTATATAAAAACTATAAAAGAACTCTTCTCAAGTAGTATCAACCTTGTAATGAATGTCTGGTCAGAATTCTAAACATATGTAACAGATTATTTATTCAGAGAATTCTTGATGATTAAAACACATTTTTGACACTTTTATATGAGCAAAGATCTTAAAGGATTGTTTGTGTATAAAACTTTAAACATTTGAGAATTTTTTTGCCCACATTTTTTTTGGCATAAATTAAACATCTATACTGAATAAAAACAAAAATGCAGCATGTAGTATTGCAAGAAATTCATTCATTTTTTTCAAAATAGGAGATTAAGTATTTTTTGCTCCAGCACATGGAATCTCCACAAAAGAATGGACTTCATGAAACAACTAAGTATCCATTATATTGGATAGATATGATGGGCAGGGAGGGGTCATAGACCAGGATTGACAAGTCAGTAACAAGTTTGTCCACCATTTGCATCCTGTAGTGCATCACATCTGCAATGCAAAAAAGTAATGAGGTTGTCGATGCAGGCTTACGGAAAGTTGTTCCACTCTTCCTGAAGGGCTTGGCGAATATGGCAGACATTTTGGGGGACAGGATTATCAGACGTGTCCATCCAGAGCAGGGGTGTCCAATCCTGGTCCTTGAGGGCCACAGTCCTGCATGTTTTAGATGTTTCTCTCTTCCAACAAACCTGATTCAAATGATCAGCTCATCATCAAGCTCTGCAGAAGCCTGATAACGATCCTGGTCATTTGAATCAGGTGCATTGGAAGAGGGAAACACCAAAAACATGCAGGATTGTGGCTCTCGAGGACCAGGATTGGACACCCCTGATCCAGAGCATCGTGTGGCAGATTTTTGAGCAATGCTTTCTGAAGTGATTTCTTAACTGTTGGCCTTGGCTGACATTCAAGTATCCAGCATGTCAACAGCCAGTTCTTGTCTTATTCTTGTCATCTGTGGAATTATGTCATTTTAGTACAGCTGCATTTTAAGGTGGTCTTTAATAGTCACTGGTCAAAGGAGCATCTGTGCGCTGGTGACACCATCTGATCGTTGTCCTTTTAAGCCAAACCTGACTAGGCTGTGGATTAATTTAATGGTTGAGAATTTGTCACCAGTTAAACAGCTCAAAAACTATTGGTTCAAATCTTTTCTCACCAGAACAACAGAGTTTAGATTTTCCACTTTTTACTTGAAGTCTCAAAAGAAGACCATTTGCATGCTGCATTTATACAAATACAGGTCACTTCTCCACACTAAATAACTATTGTTTCATCCCTATAAATACATTTGAAAGTACAATGAGGCTTATACAGAGCTTAATTTTTTGCCTTTGAGCATTGCCTATGTGTGATCTATTATTATAAAAAGCTGAATGCATTTCCATTGGGGTGGGGCTTTTCCTTCTCGGATTGTCTAATCTTCTTACAAAAAAAACTGAAGGCCTGAGGAGATGGCAGTCTGCAGCATTTGACAGGAAAAAGAGCGGAAAGTAATGGATATTTTTGTGGGACTTAATACTTGTATTCTAATCTTTTTAACCACCTGGAGACCCCTCGATAGTCACAGTTTTAGACACCTGTCGTAATATTTCTGTTTTATCACCTAAAAAATTAAAGTATTTCTGCAGTTTAGTTAGTTAAGTCTCCACATTTTGCCCAAATATATTATTCTGGAGCCTTGTGACAGTCACTCTTCACCCACATGCTGCCAGTTTTCACTGAGTTGATCCAGTCCTGCTCCTTGAACCTTTACAGAGCAGCGCTATGACCAGGAGGGTCACCAATTAACTGGATTACACGGAAAATACACAACACGGCGGCCGAACTTTCGAAAGGTCACGGCTCGGATGACTGTCAATCCGTGACAACTTTGCACAGAGTTAGTAATGCTTCGTTAAAATTACCTGAAACATTGAAAAGTCCTCACAGTTTAAAGTTCCACCGGGCGCCGCCATAGTGGACTGCAGGGTCCTCCGCAGAATCAACGCGGGGTGGCTGTTCAAGGCGGTGCCTGAATGTAAATCACAGCGGAAAGGTCACCGTTGTTTATGCAACACATTTAAAGCGACAGCTGCCGAACCGAAGTGCTTTCCAGAAGAGAAATCAGACTGGCGGTACGAATCTACATTCCAAGGTTAATTATTAAGGTTATTTAAAAAAATAAAAAATACAAAGGAACCTGGCAAACTTAACTTAAACAATATTATGTCTATGTTTTTTTTTTTTTTTAAATACCTGACTAATTAAAAAAATATAATTAATACAGTGCGAAAATAACGCATCAAACCCCCAACTAATCTAAAATAAAATGACGTTTACTATTAATAAGCATATTTTCAGTCAGGTCCGGCTAAATACACGATTAAATGATAGTATATTTACCGCATTTGCTCCAAACATTAATAAAATAAATCAAAGACTTGCCCAAAGCCAATGCATGTGTTTAACAACGCACACAGTCCAGTTTATTTGATACAGACCATTATATAATGTGACTAAGTAACGTGTTGCCTTGGAGGCTGCTCTCTCCCTACTGATTTATGAATCCCTCTACTGAATTTCACCGTAACGCCAACTGCATTACATATTTTTTAGGAAACATAACCATGATCGAATCCCAAGGCATCGTCCCAGCCATAAAAATAAGACACATCAACTGGGGAACGGACTTTAATGCGACTTATTTCGTTTTTTTGATCAGGCAAACTGCGCGCCCCCCTGTTGTTATCTGGCGGGTCCTGGTGGTTTAGTTGACATTCAGCAACTGAAGGGGGGCTGGAACTGCGTCTACGCACTTTAATGGCTTTATAGAGACGTCGGACCTCAGTTACTTCATCAAACAACATGAATTTCATCAGGTCTCGCCTTTCCATCGGCAGCCTCCTCGGTTCGTATGAGCTAACTGGAATTTCTGTGTTGCTTTCGGCTAATAATAACTAGCTGGCACTGTGTTTTTCTCCCACCTGGCACTTGTAGTTAACGTCACTGTCAAAATCACAGCTATAAGCTAGTTGTAATCTTATTTTTTAAAAATATTATTATTGAATTAATTAGTTAAATGTTATTTATTTTACCACTTGTTCTTTGATAGTCATAATGCAATCCGATTGAACGTATGAGATGTGTGTTTTTCGGCACGTAGGTTCTGTTGACAGGTATGTCGATATTACACCTGTTGTGAAATTTGGTTTTCCGGTTTAATCATCACACAAAAACTCCAACACTTAGACCTCATAAAGCGGACACACCTCTTGAGTCCATATTACTGAATGTAATTATGCATCTTGCGAGTATTTATGAGTGAAAAATTATATATTGTTAGATTCTATATTGAATGTGTGTCATTTGAGCTGATTATCAGATTGATCGTTGAAGAAAATTAACCAGCAACTGTTTTAACAGTTTTGTGATAAAACAACCTTCCCCCCCCAAAAAAAACATATATGCCCCAGTTTTGATCTCCTTAGTTGTATTGCGTTGTATTTTTGTTTGTCTTATGAGACAGGAAATTGAGATTTGCTGGATTTGGGACTGGATAAAATAAGCAATTTTAAAAATGTCTTTGGGCTTTGTGGAACTGTGATGATTTATTAGAATTTCATAACATTTTGCAGGGGAAAAAAAACAACCTTAAGAAAATAATCATCACCATAATTGATCTTTAATTGAAATCTGAACCAAGTGTCCAAGGATTGTCTTCAAATCCGACACAGTAGAGTTGGAGTGATTAGTCCATTTATTGTTTTGTTGCTACTTTTATAATTGAATAATCCATTATTCTTCTGGTATTTTAGCCTTTATCAGATAGTTGCAGTACAGACAGACCTTAGGTGTAAGAAAGGAACGATATGCAGTTAGATTCATGGCATCGAACCAGAAACTGTGCTTGAAGGCCTTTGTGTCCATGTGTTATGTCCTCTGACCACTGAGCTTTTCTTTGCTGGTCCTGCTTCACTAATGTGCTTTTCTTGTTTTTATATAACATAAACTGAATGTCTTGGCGTTCTGGACAATTAGCCCGATAAAACAAACAGTCCAAATGAGTCACCTTGCAGACTAAGGAAGTAAAATAGATTTTTTTAAAATAAAGTATTTAACCAAGTACAGTCTGCAGATTCATAAACAATGATGATCGGTTGGAGCTCTGCAACACACTTACTTCTATTTTGTTTTCTGTCTAACCAGGTCCGAGGTGCAGACAGATCACTGAGACAAGGAGCCACAGAGGGATGTGCAATAAACTGCCAGAAGCGAAGTCAGAGCCTTCACCTTCAGCGCCAGCACCAGCACAGGGTGGAGTTTTGGATCACAGACAAACTGTCATGTCCTATTTTTGTTTTGCTTTTTGATTTTGTCCCACACGTGTTCAGCCTTACAAAGCAAGGCTTAGTTCAATCACAGAAATCCACAATCATTTCCTTGCTCTTTTCACTTCCAATTCAGAACACTTTTGAATGTCTGCTAAACTTCTGATTCACTGGTTACTATCTTCCAAATGTAAACTCACGGCTTTAACGGTATGAATTGACGAAACAAATGACTACAAAATTCTGAGTGTTATTTCTTAAGTAGTAGTTAATTTCTCAGAAGCACCCTTATAAGACCTGTCAAGTTGATTTTTTTTTTACATAACAGGTCTCAGTTATTTGTTAAGTGTGAGAATGTTATTCTTTAGTCCCAAAAGAGGGACACAGGAAACGGGGTCACAGTCTGCGGGCGATTTCGCGAATCAGTGTTTTCGTTGAGGATGTGAATTTTTGGACTTGCACTCTGTTTGTTTGTTCATTATTATGTGTGCTTTGTTCTTTCATACAGCTCAGCGTCCTCTGTTCAGACTCCCAGGCTGCAGACCCTCAAACATGGACAAGAAGATTTTGGTGTGGACGGGACGCTTTAAGACAGTAGACCAGATACCAGAGACTGTGTCGTAAGTAGCCTTTTCCTGTTTATACGAGACCTCCCAGCACACTGGTGTCCGATACGCCCTTTGTATGATTTAGTTAAGTTACATCACAAGAACAGAGCCAACTAACTGGATGAGCAGCGGCACAGTGTGTTGCTGGTCCTCTGAGACGGCTGCAGTTCAAACAAAGCATCTGTTTGTGGCTGGAAGTAATTACTAGGGTTCCTGACATCGGGGTGGAGATCTCATCTGATCTGCTGCTGCTGCGATAAAACATCTCCTTGTCATGCATAGAACCTGAAGCCCTCCCACCTCGTCTTATCTTCTCTATAACAAAACAAAATGTACAAAGGACTCAGGACACAGCATGAGAATATTTCGTATTTTAAATGCTGACATAAGATGTTGAGAAAAGCTTGAATAGCTTTTTGATGTTGTTGAAACTACAAAGGAAAATCACGATTAACAACGCTGAGCATCAAAAAAAACCGCACAAAATATCTAAAGAAAGCGGCAATGCTGAAGTCGTCAACATTGTTTCATGACAATGTCAGTCCCAAGTGTGTTGAAGAGAATACATTCTAATGAGTGTTTGTACATCTGCCTTTTCCACAGATTCGAGATGATTGATGCGGCCAGAAACAAAATTAGAGTGAAGGTTGCCTATATGATGATGGCCGCCACAATAGGGGCCTGTTTGTTGATGGTGATCCTGGGCAAAAGGGTGAGTGACAAAGGATGAATGCATTTTGTGTGCACGCATAGTTGTTTTTTTTTTTTTTTTTTTTTTCCAGGATCTGTCAACAAGGAGAGAAATGTTGTATGGATGGTTTACAACTATGGAAATAAGCACCTTTGTCCCTGCCTTCGTTTGTTGCTTCATCTTATTATTAAACACAGAGCTGCAACTTCCAATTAAGTGTTTGGTCAGTAACACACCTGAACATTTTGAAAAGAAACCCCAATTTCCAAAAAGTTGATGTTTTCAGATTCCTCATTAAGTCTGATCTACAGTTCAGAGCTATAACTGCATCAATCAGTCAATTAGTTAACTGTTCGATTTATGGCCAAGTATTTGGATAAACAATAAATCTGTTTCAGTTAGAATTCTGATTGTAGCTTCCTAAAATTCAAAATTCTTTCCACTTGTATGACTGTAAACTCAGTTCCTGATGATTTCATCTTGGCCTTTGGGAAACACTCATCACCATTTTCTACCATTTTCTGGACCAAACAACTAAATATTTTAGCAAAATAATCAACAGATTAATCTGTAATGGAAATATGAGTTGCTTCCCTTTAGAAAACCCAAACATATTGTTTATCACGATAGAAGAGTGTGAAGCCAGAAAAATGCTCTTTTATGCAGCTACAACCAGATAATCTCACTATATTGTGTTTAACTGTTTGCTCGTACTTCAGTGCACATTAAAATATTCTGACCTGTATTTGATTCTCGTTACAGGCTGCAGGCAGGAATGAGTCCCTGACAGCTCAAAACATGGCGAAGAAAGCCAAATGGAGGGAGGAACTCCAAAGAGAAAGCCAAAATGCTGTTGCCCTGTCTGAGAAGCCTCAGTGATGGAAGACGTCTTCACTGGGTCATGTTTTCCCCACATACTGGGCTCGCAGTGTCCCTTCCTGCTGTATGAACCACGACTTCCGAGCTCTTCACTCCCATCCTTTGAAGAAGTAGTACAATCGAAAGACATCACAGCAGTTAATAGTTAGTAGTTGGAGATTGGCCTTAGCACACAACCATAAACTATTTAATACTATAATGCACAGTTTTATCTGACTGAATGTATGAAATTATAAAACTGGCTCTTGGTACCAACCATTTTTGCGGCGCCAGTATTTGGTTGTCTCACAGGAGAATGGAAACCTATAGCAGGACTGAACTTGGTACTGTGACAAATGATTTAACAGACAATTTTTATTTCCCCACTGGGATCAGTCAAGCTCTCTTCTTATCAACGCATCTAGTGAACTTCAAACACTTACCTCTCATACATTTTTGCCAAAGGCAGCCTGTTTTTAAAAATTTGCATCAGTGGTAAAGTGTTCGCATTAAACTGCCTTTTGAAGACATGTCGAGTCTTCAGTTTTCCTCGAACATCAAGTTGTGGATCAGACACAAACTGTCTGTCCTGTCCTGATACTCATGTAATTAGGCTTGTTTGTTCAAGGCTGGTGTGGCATCTGTTAGTATATAGGACCACAAAAAGAAGAAAAAAAAAGTTCAATAAAGAAATTCTTCTTGAGATGTCTTGGCTGATTGCGTGACCTCATCTGGTTCTGGCTCATTTAAACTCCACAGCTAAAGGAAATGTCATTTCCTCAAACACTGAGCATTTGCTGGTATTTTCATGGATTCTGTCTTGTTAAAATCATGGTATCCCCTTGTGTCCTTATACATGAAGCACTGCTAACTAAACTTTGCCTTTTACAATGGGAACATGTTTGTTTTCTTACTTTTATTTGACAGTAAATTATTCATCTCTTTGGTATGGCTCAAAAGCCAAACCAAAACCAGCACCATGACCTTGGGACTGGCATTTTGTCACTATTATATAACATATAAAAACAACTGAGAAAATAATCAGAATAATATTGAAAATAATTGTTCCTTGCCGCCAGCACATAAAGTTCATTATTCTTTTATAGTTGTATACTTCTCATAAAGAAAATTTCCTGTGTACTAACTACAATGAAACCGATTCATATAACACTGTAGTTCATGAAACGACTTTTATGCAAATGGCATAACAGGGGACAGATGCACAAACCCAATACAACAAACAGTAATGAACATGTAGAGCTGGTCATCTCTTGCTGAGATATCGACAAAAGTAAGCAATGTAAAGAGGACTTGGTAAACAAACATTCAGTTTTGCTAACTAAAGTGATACCAGGATTTTCAAGTTTTAATCTGGATTTTCGTTGAAATTATGTGGAAGGATTTCTGTAGAAGAAGGATTATGGCACCATCAGCTACATGACAGATGCTAACCCCCAAATAAAAAAAAATTAATCATGTTTTCTTTTCTTTCTTTTCTTTTCTTTTTTTTTTTTTTTAAAAACAGACCAACTTTAGGCCTACTAGCTGATATACGTGATAATGATTTGGCATGATCAAATTGAAAACACACTACCTGAACATGTGTTGGAAAGTCTTGTTTTAGACTGCTCACAGCTAAACAGCTAATTTTCCAAATACAGTCCGATTGGTAAAAGTTGTAAGAATAAAGTTCTTCTAGCTTTGCTGAGGCAGAATGATCCTCTGATTGTGATAAGTGTGCCAACAGTTTCAGTCCACAATCTGCTTGAGTCCCTTTGTGGGAAGGGTAAACAGTGTAATCCTTGTCATACCAGAAGGGGACCGAGGATAGAGACCACCCCTCTTTACACCTCGCTTCCTGAGGAGGGAAGAGCCGTGTCATCAACCAATTAAATAGCTAATGTCAGAACTACGGTATCTGTCGATGAGCAGGCATCAGTCCTGAACTAAAGTGCTGCAAATGAAATGAAATGAAATTATGGTAAGATAATAAAAATTCCCGCTGGTCTACTGCTGGACAGAATCCAGCGTTAAATAGTCTGTTTTGTCTTGTCCAAGTCTGTCTAATTGTCTCAGTGCGAGGGAAGACTCCAATTCCCATGGTTCCATGGGGTTATTCACATCACACCAGAAGGCAGGAGGCAGTCTAAATTCTTCAGGATGGAGCCTGTGCAGGTGGAAAAGTCCCATTACTGGATAGAGGAATGCAAGATATGAGATCCAGGAGGGAATGCAAGCAGCCTGGTTTGTCACTGACAAGCTCCACCCTTCAGCAACACAGTCAAGTTTCTAATTTGTCCATCTGTGGTTGGAGACGGGATGTGAGGGAATCCAATCTCCATTTTTGAGTCGATTAAGTGCCTTTCGTAGAGGTCAGTTCAGTCCTTGGTTTGAGACTGGCCACATGGCCCCGCTGTGGGCAGTTCAGTCCAGTGACCACAGTCAAACATGTGGTCAACGTCTCATGGTCAGTCCAGTGTTTAGGTTAGATCATTCTTCTCTATGTGTGTGGGAGAGGGGTACAAATCACGTCCATGTTTGTCTGTCTTGCGAGTCCTTAATGCTTCAATCAGACAAGCAGTGCAGTCCGAACATTCCCACTGACTCACAGATAGCGATTGCCAATCCTACAGGAACATGGAGAGGTGCTTTTCATTTGGGATGCGTTGAGGAGGAAATCCAAAACAAAATACAAGGGTTGGTGTTACAGGGACAATCTGCTAGTAGGAGATGCTGGGGCCTGAGCGGGTAGAGGGGGGGGGTTCAGGTGCTGAGGAAATCGGCGCAAGACAGAATGATGAGTGAAAACCTTCACAAACTGGCTGACAAGACTGCAGAACTTGACCCAAGTTGGACGTACGCACACACATGTGCTCCTGTAAAGTTATCTTTTTTTTTTTTTTTTTTTTAAATAATCATGATGATTAAATCAACCTCTCTGACAATGAAAAGGGGAAGCCGAGGGCTGTTGTCACCCTGGATCATGGCAGTGGGCAGAGAGTGAGAGAAGTGAGCATAGGTGAGGATGAAGGTGGAGCACGAGGGAAAGGGAGGATTTAGCATTATAGCTGGAAGCCCTCCATCGGGGCCTCGCACTGCTGGAAGAGGAACTGCTGCTGCTGCAGGTCGACGGCCGGAGCCAGAGATGGATCCTCATCTTCAGTGTTGAAGTAGCGCTCGATCAGGTCGAAGGCTTTCTGGTAGATTTCCTGGTTCTCGTGGCCCTGCAGGAACTCCAGCTTGTCCAGACCTGAGAAGAAGAAAGTAGAGAAGTAATGAAATGGTTAGTCTATCTACAAAAAAGGTAACGTCCAACAGTTTAAATACTTGATTCATTATTTCACCTAACAAGTAAAACTGTCTAGAGCTACAACAATCACTGCACTAACAAATTAGTATATCAACTAAAAATGCATTGGCTATTTTCATATCGGTGTAACTACTACAGTAAGTAAAAATGACATTTATCTGATATAGGTTCTAACATGCGATGATTTGCAGCTTTTGTGTGTCATTTATAATAGCAAACAATGTCTGGGTTTTGTTCCTACAGCCGAATAAAACAAGCAATTTGAATAAATCATCTGGGCCCTTGGAAAGCTATTGTTTACTATCTGACACGTTGTAAATGACACAATTGAATGAATCAATGAATCAAGACAATAGGCAGATTGGTCCATAATGAAAACGATTTTTAGTGGCAGACAAATGTATTATAGTTTTGTTTATCTCACAAGTTATTATTTTTGTTTTGTTTCTAACTCTTGGTTTGGCCATCACTGACATCACTGCCTCCTAAAGCTTGTTGTGTTGACAAATTTGACCAAGCTGAAAAAAACTAAGCCCAAAGACATTTCCTGCATATTTTTATTTTAATTATTATACAAAATGGCTGTAATTTTCTTATCTTCTCATAAAATGTTTCATCACCCCTGCCTTAAATTTTGTTTTAGTTCATTATATTAGTATCAAAACGGTTAAAACATTTTATGTTTTCTGTCTCTTAAATGTAAAGATTTGATTGGCTTACACCCTGCTCAATTTAACATCTTCACATCACTGGGGAATCAGGAAAATGCTTCAAATTGAATGATTACTCTGTTAATTTAATTTAAAAGAACACATCAGCAAATAAAGTGATCTTTAAAAAAAATAGTTGCATTCTCAGATAAACATTCAGATTTAACAAGGCTACAATATAATTTATGAGGATTGTTACCATAAGTATATCAGTGTAACTATTAAAGTCAAAGTGTGTCTTTTGTTTGTTTATGTAACATATATAATATACTACAGTGAGTAAAAACTTCCTGAGCTAAATTAGTTAGTGCATCATTTGATAAGCAGCAGACATTATTACATAAATACCTGCTGCTTGTAGGTGTTTGGGCCTTTCTACACAACCTCACAGCATCACTGACAGCAAAAACACTAAGATGTGCCTGCTTGACTAAAATAAGAAAAGAACAGGTCTCCTCTAAAATGTGAAAAATATAGAATGGTATAGACAGTATTGGTGGTTACTCTACAATGTTGCTGGGAAGAAGCAAAAAGGAACGATTACAGTTTTATCTTCTGCACTGGTGTTTCTCTGCAGTGTTAACATGCAATACTGCTTTCTTCACCAAGTAGAGAAGTGTAATTGTTGTGACAGTGTGTGTGCTTACCGTAGGCTTCTTCAATGAGTGCACAGTAGGGGTTGATGCCTCCTCCCCTCTTGGCCTCCAGTTCTCCCAGTCGCAGGATGTTCTCCAGGCCGTTTAGAGCCACCTGAACTATTTTGGAGTCCATAAGTGTGAGCAGGTCACACAGAGGTTTTATACAGCCAAGTTCCACAAGGTGCCTGCAGGTGGCAGTGAATATACACAGATACAGAATAGAACTTTCATTACTCATGTAAAACAAATAATTGTTTTTGGATTAACAATGGATAGAAAGTATTAGTCAGCAGGCCACACATACTGCATCAAAAGATAAAGCTACACCTGAGGTCTGAGTACCAGCTAAAAAAATGTTTCCCTAATCCCACTGCCAACCTACTACCTAGAAGTAGCAGAATTCAGATTAACAGCTCATTGCTGATAGTCTAGGTCGCATGTCCTGAAATAATTTATGAAGAGATTCAACATTTAGGTTTTGAGTTTCTATTTGTTGAGATTTCTACAATCATTAATTTTAAAATACCTTTAGAGAAGCCAAATGCACTGTATTATTATTTTTGATCTGTGATATGAGTTAATTTTTTTCTTGAGACACCAAAATGTCATCTATTACCAAAGAATAAGTCACATTTCAGTAGATTACATACTATCTGTTGACAGCATGAGTGTCTTACCTGATCTGTTCTGCGGAGCCCCCCGAGGTGGCGTTGGTAATGGCCCACGCTGCCTCCTTCCTTGTGCGAAACTCTGCTACTTGCAGGATAGTGATAAGAGGAGGCAGCAGACCTGCATCTATCACCATCTACAAAGACAAGATTTATTAGACATACTAAAATATTCAAGTGCTCCGCTTTCCAGCCTCTGTAAAAATTATTTTTATTATGCAGAATGCCATGCATACAAACACACCTGGATTTGTGCTCGGTTCCCTGCAGTGATGTTGGAGATTGTCCAACAGGCTTCCTTTTTGATGGACTCCTTGGGGCTGCTCAGGAGGTGAAGTAGGGACTGCAGCGCTGAGCAGTTCAGAATCACCTGTAAAAATATAAATTACACACAAAGTCAGAAAAGCTCCGCTACCTTTTGCATAAGTATTGTAAATCTGTTTGTGTAGCTGCTGCTGTTACCTGTGTCTGTAGATCATCTCCAGTGACTATGTTTCCAACAGCCCGCAGTGCAGGAGATACCACTTTATAATCATTGTGCCTGGAGGAAAGTAGAATTGTAGAGTGTGATCACTTAGAGGTTGGATCTCAAGCTTAAATAATGTTCAACTCTCAGTTTCAGCGTGGTATCACATAACAATGACATGGTCTTAGTATGACGCTATAGAAACCTTCTAAGGTGGAGGGAATTCTCTCCTGAATTGTGTTACACTTTGTCACTGTTGGAGATGCACTGGTCAAACTTAAATACAGTCTGAAATTTTCATAACAAATCCACATCTGGACTGTCACACCCAACACAGTGGTGACTAATACGGTACACGCCAGATTCTGTTACTGTATCAGTGAATTACAGCACTTGGGTGTCACTGCTTATTTACAGCCATAAAACTAAACACACTTGTCCAACAATAAATATCTCAATAGAATAATCGCTCAGAATTGTAATTATATGTGTTTATGGTCTCACATCAGTAATTCGACCAGCCTGCGGCAGACTCCTGAGTCAATAACAGCCTGGATTTTGTCATTCGGGCCATCAGATAGGTAGGAGAGTGCCCAGCATGCGTCAGCCAGGATGTCTGTGTCATTGACAAACAGCAGCCAAGACAGCACACTGAGACATGGGGACACCTAGAAGGAACAATTTGACACAGAAAAGTGGTGGGAGAAAACATGAGTTGTGTTAAGATCTGTGGGTACAACGGTTTTCCAGTTCAAACATAAGCAACTTTATCCAGCTTGTGACCTTGAAAAGATATAATGTACTTTAGCAATGTGAGAGGTGTGCAGTTGCCATAGTGATATGTTTATCTTGGCAAATTACCTTAGTGAAGTCTGGAGGTGGGTTCTTTCCTCTGCACAGGTTTGAGAGCGCCCACACTGCATTCCTCATCATCGTTAGCCGATTTTGTTTGGCCAGTAACCTGCAAGAGAAATCGTACCATGTAGAATTTTACCAAGGATATGGGATCAAAGTTGCTCTTATGCTTTTGCAAGTACAACAAGAATATTTAGGAAGAATACAATGCAACACTGAGCTGCTACTTACTGCACCAGTGAAGGCAGAATGTTGCAGTCTATGACAAAGTCTCTGCATTCTGTGCTATCTCCTGCTATGTTTCCCAAGGCCCACACTGCCTGAGGGGAGAAGCAATTATACAAGTCAGACAATAAACAACATTAAAAATGTACAATTTTCAATGATAGGACTATGCTTTATTCAGCCTGATTAGGACACGCAGTAAGGAAAAGAAATAGCTGAGATAAGGCAGCAACAAAAGTCAAGAAATCCTCCTTACTTGTTCCTGTACGTCTTCAAAGTCCGAGCTGAGCATCTCTATGAATATGGGCACAGCTCCCGCCTGGATTACCACCCGAGTCTGGTGGGATGTACCTGAAGCAATGTTGGTCAACACCCATGCAGCCTCAAACTAAAACAATATTCAAAATACAGAAAAGTAATTGTACCACCCCCAACATATTGAAATATAAAGTTAGGACAGGAATAGCACATCATAAACAAAAACAAAGTCAACTGTGCAATCTTTCATGCCATCTTAACTTGCTCAGCTTTGTCACACCTTGGCTGCAACATTTTAATAAGGACATGTACCTGCAATGTGCAGTTTTCTCTTCTCTTCAGGAATTCAACAAAACGCTCCACCACCCCTGGAGTGGCAATGACTTCATCAATAGGTGGGTTGGGTTCTGTGTGGGACATTCAGGAGGGGCAGGTGACATGGCAGGAATTAATATAGCCTTACTTTTCCAGGAACATATTACACTACTTCCTCAAATTAAAATGTAGCACAAGTCACATGAATGCTGTTGCAGCGGTAAAACATTAGCCACAGTAGCAGATTTTGAACACTGCAAATGTTTTGTTGTAGAAAACTGATGTGTAATTTAATTAGGGGATTTAATAAATGTGTGCATAAAACAATGTGTTGTTTCTTGTGCTGAGGGCATCGAATGATCATCCAACCCTTGTAAACCATAGTGCAGTCCAATGAATAAAGTGTAGAGGCAGGTGCAGTTCTCGTGAAGAGAGGAGAAACACATACATACACAAAGTAATGATGTACAGATAGAGCACGCTTACCTTTAGAAAGAAGTTTCCTAAAGCGCTGAGTACCTATTAGCTGCTGCTCAGGAGAGCTGGAGAAGATCATTTGAGTCATGTCTTCAGAGATGACCCCACCCTGCACAGCAAAGTGATGAAGAATTGATAAAATACACATGAAATGCTGTCACATCTGACTTTAAATAGCAGGCTGTCTGATGAACGCCTTCTAACCGCGAGAGGGTCCATGTTGTTAGCCTGGGACTCCAGATAGCCACTGTCGGCCATTCCATCATCCTCCAGGATGCCATCATCTTCCACAGTGGCAACATTCCTCCTCTTAAAAAGCTGTAAAATATATAGATAAATATTTAGACAAATATTGTGGTTTAATTGAGTTTATTTCCCACTAATGATTACATTGCTAACAACACAGCAGGACTACCCCATGACATTTCAGAATCAGTAGGACTGTTGATGTTTGACGATGGCCTGTAAAGCGGGGCCACAAGTCCTTCATTTTTACATCACACACATGACTTTCGCTGCACTTTACTCACTTGTTCGTCCTTCTTCTGTTTGCGGAGCTGCAGGCCTTCCTCTTCCCTCCTTCTTCTCATTTCATCTGTGTTGAGAGACTTGTTCTTGTAGCTCTTGAGTCGTGCATTGTCCTTACCCTGACTCATTGTGCAGCCTGAGAACAAGCAGAAGTCTATTATCAGAGCAAGTTTTGAAATTACTAGGAGCACACTTTTTTTTTTTAAAATTCCAAATTTACAACACAGTACCATAATGACAGATAGCAAAGCCCTCTTTTGCACCCCCAACAGCATAACATTACATGCAGGGCACCCTTCACTTGCCTTCCTCATGTGTCGATTCTAAGACTTAGCAGGACAATCACTAACTAAGGTAACGACCCATACAGAAAACCTTTATATGTTGGTTATATAATTGACGGCGTTGCTAACGGGGCATTTTCCTCTTATCAAAGACAGTTCAACAAATGGGGGCATTTAAGGATACAAGCTAGCGGGTTAGCTTTCTGTGACTTGACACTGCGTTATTAGTGAGGAACCAAACATATTATTGTCTACTGATCAGGGGCAATGTCGCCCGTTATCGATTCACAAATCAGCAAAGCACACGGCAAAGCAAAAATATTGAAGAACGGCTCCGCGGAGAGGCTACACTTGGTCAGCTGGCTAATGTCAAAGCCGTTGTTAGCCCCCTTCTACTACCGAGAGCTAGCTGGCAAACAGTGGCTAGCTGCATTAGCTACCGTTAGCTTAGCTCTGAAACCCAACGTTAACGTCAGCTCGTGAGGCAGTTCAACGTTTCCGAAACGTTTCTGACTTTAAGAAATCAATTCGAATCACTTTATAGAGCGCTGACAAAGAAACAGCGCGAAAATGTATGCATTTATTGTTATCTGACCTGTCAGATTGGGCTCCGTAATCCCCTTAGTCGCTAGGCCACCGTTTGAACAGCCGTCGCCGGTATGAAACTGCGCATGCGTGATAATAAACGCACCCCCCCCACCCCCATCCGCACTTCTTTACACTCCGCCCAACCCACGCGACACTTTTACTTTGTAAATAAGTAGAAATCAGCCTCTTCACTCCTATTAACTATACTTTGTGATGCACACTTAATCGATTCAGTATATATTGAACAAACAAAATTGTTTTCGCTTCACGGTGCTTCTTGCAGACTTTATTCAATGCAAAGCAGAGCTACGTAGCCTGCAGCACGGGTTTTTAGAGCCTGCGCATCAGATGAAAACATCCCGTCCGACATCAAGGAGAGCGACACGCGTTTCCAGGTCCATGCCGGTGGTGTAAGTGCAGGTGTGCGTTTAAATGTGGTACTCTCTGAAAGTGGACCAGACGTTGCGGCGCCAGCGGTCATCAGGAGGGCGCCTGGCTCGTGTGTGGCTGTGCAGCTACACACATCCAGCAAATAACAACACACATCCTCATTGTCAAAGGCGATCACTTCCGCCGACACAAACAATAACGTTGTCAGACAGCTCCAACATGCATTTTGATAATAATTGTGATGCCATTTAATAGGCTTCAACTCCAAACCTGAGTCAGTATATAATGACATTAACAGCTGTATGCACTGAATATTACATACCTGTTAATGTCTGATTCAGTCACTCTGCTGCATTGCACATCAAAGTGTCAATAACCCTAAATTTATCATCAATAACTATTCACTTCTAGCATCAGAATCTGCACAATTTGTGCAAATCTTTTAGTTCACTTTAAACATGCTCTTATACACACATCTACACTAGAAGATCCTCAGGTATTTTTTTTAAATTAATTGTTGTAATTACCTTTTTATTACCTTTGTTCCAAAAGCACATTAAGTTTTCATTTGTATGAAAAGTACTATAAGAATAAAGTCTGATTGATTGACTGATATAGTCTTCCACAAATACTCATTTTCCCTTTTTTAACCCGTTGTCGTTCTTTACATGCATGTGTGTTTTTTGTGTAATTACTCTGTCATAATAACACATCAAACCCAATACTAGACTTTTTCTTGGAAATAACAAATAAACAAATCTACAAAACAGCTTAAAAACATTAGGGCAACAGGGAAAACTTTACTTTATATACCTGTTGTGCATTTCATTATTTAGGTTATAATAGACCAAAAAAAAAATCTGTATTATTTTACATTCAATTTATCTTTGTTTTTTGTCACAGGAGCAAATTCTGTGATCTTAAAATCAAAGAATCAATGGATTCGGTTAGACATTCAGAACAATGATAACAAGTGTCTCTCTGTGTGTGTGTGTGTGTGCATGTATGTGTGTGTGCGTTTGTGTATGCATTAGGGCATCAGGTCACTTTTTTAACATCTGAGTAGTGGTGACAATCAGAATCAAATGCATGACCTCTGTCTGACCCTTAGCAGCTAAAGAAAGGCTGGTGCACATCTGCAAAATTCAGAAGCAAAATACAAGCCCTGTTTGCAATACATGTCACCCCTCTGCCCATTTTGTGTGTGTGTGTGTGTGTGTGTTATTGTGTTTTATGCCATAACTCAAGAGTTGCTTCAGTAGTTTTCAGATAATATTGCATACATGTTGATCCATCCATCACTAGTGTCTAAGGAATATCTGTTTATCTTCATATTCAAAATGCAGTGCAATGCAACGTTGTGCATGTGTTGACTGATGTGAGTTCTAAATGCTGTCATAATTTTTAAATATCTGCACATCTGGAGCAGGAGGGTTTTCCATAAGGTCAGAGGTCTAAAATTTGTCCAGCTGGGTCCTCCAAATGTCACACTGTGGGCTGAAAGGCCACACTACAAACTTCTTTTTTTATCCAAACACCTGCCAGTGATCTGTATATTGCCCATTGGATCCAAACATTGTTGCACTTTACAGCCATTTTCCTGACATGTATAAATATAAGAAGCTCCAACACAAAGTCAAAAACAAAAACAAGAAAAACGCACAGAAGGATGGATGCGCAGAGCTCGCTCCTGACTGACCGGGACTGTTTTGACATGTGGCACGACTACATGAACCTGTCCAGGCTGCTGGAGGGGCTGAGAGGGAGAGAGGCGGACCCCAGCGGGGAAACCGAGGCGCCGAAGAAGAAGGAGGCTGCGGCATCGTGGATCCAGAACTCGCCTCGGGCCAAGAGGGGCAGGAACTCCACGGAGACCAGCTCCATCAGCAGCCTGTCGGACACCAGCCTGACCTCCGCAGCGGACTGCCGCTTCTGCAAGCAGAACGGGGAGTCTGCAAGGGTGTACCGGTCACACAGGCTCAGATCGGACGATGGGAGGGTCACCTGTCCTATCCTCCGGAAGTACACCTGCCCCATCTGCAAAGCCACCGGGGACCAGGCTCACACACGCCGGTACTGTCCGCAGGTGCAGCGGCAGGAGGCTGCGAGGATGCTGCCAGTGTCCAAGTTCTGGTAACTCATGATGGACAGGAAGCTTTTAAAAGAAAAAAAAACTGTACATAATTACCAATGAGAAATGTTTTGGACATGTTCTTGTTTACAGAGACTGTTACAGTTCCAGAGCTGTTTCTATTTACTCGATTTGAGCATCATTCTGCTGCAGGTTTTTATGAACATCCTGTTTAAAACAACATCAACAAAAAAAGTTTAACAATGTTCCACATGTGTTTTTTTTAAAGTGGCTTTTCGTGTAGCCTAAAGGAATAAACATAAATATGGAAAGAGTTAATGGTGTTTTTTTGTTGAGGTTAAAGATTAAATGAGGGGAAACTGTGTCATTTTCAGGGTTAGGATTTGTTGGAAGCAAAAAAAAAGATCATTGACATTTTTCTCTTGCCAAACACTGAGATACACCGCAGAGACTAATATTGCTATTTTGTGCAGTCATCTTAATATATTTTTTCTCTAACATGTAGTGGAGTGAAACAGACACAGTTCCAAATGAATGTTTCAGCAATTTTTAAATTTTCAAACAATTAACTGTTATGTTACTGATTTGTTAAATTACAGATAATAATAAAATCATACACAAAAATGCATTAGTCCACATCTTAACCCTAAAAAAACAGACAAGATCTGTAAATAATGTCCACATTAAAAATCTATACATAATAGCAGTTTGTTCTTTTGTAATGTTTGACCGTAAAATCACACTATTTTTACAGTGTTGGAATCTGCAAGAAAAAAAGTAACTGTTCTACATATTTTTCCATGTTTGTTAAACTACACATAATATTTAGTAAAATCACAGGGAAAAAATATCTAAATTTACACATCAACAGTAAAAGAATAAATAAACAGCCCATTTTCAAAATGCAGTGTGTTTTTTTAAAATTAGTAATTTGTTAATTTGCAGCATGTGACTATAGAATTACACTGTTTTCACCTTTTTATCTACTTTACATATATTTGCCATTAGTTTTAACTTTTCCACAGGTTTTTAAAAATTTATTTTTCTTACACCCTTGCTACCAGATTTTAACTTTTTTTTTTTTTTTTTTTTTTTTTTTTTTTTTTTTTTTAACAGATGAGCATATATTACAAGCTATAAATGATACGTAAGGGAGGTAATACGCAGCGGGCATATTGACATTTTGTGACTCACAGTGTTCATAAAAGTGTAATCTCTAGTCCTGCTTTGATCAGGTTATAAACTGCTGCTACCGAAGTGAATATATAAATACTGAACCTTTTACAGAGAGAATGATTATACAGGTTTTATATCACAACTGCTGTTTTAGTAGGTATTATGTACCTTAATGTTGCAATTACCCAAGGAGGAGGCGATTTTTTTTGTCATATTGTGGTCATCATAGGTTTCCTATTTGAAATCCTGAACTGCAGCTGCTACCCATTCTTTGGCATTATTAATATTATTATTTTTTAAAAGAGTTCTTCATTTGAGCACAAAAGTCTGTGCTCTGTCAACCTTATGAAATATAAGCAATGATAATATTTTAAATATTATTTGCCACTGAATATTTTATTTGGGTTTAAATAACATCTCAGTTGTATCTCAATAATCCTGCACATGTTCACTTCTGCAGATTACAGTAGCTGGATTAGCACTGTGCAGGAAAAGTGCAGAGAGAGGTGAAGAAAGCAAAGATCACATATAGCATAACATAAAACCAAAGTAAAAGAGAACAAAAGTACTAAACAAGCCAAAATAAAATTACAAAATGAGCGTGAGATGCAGTGGAAGAAATGTTCAGATCCTTTCTTTCAGTAAGAACAAAAGTGGTCCATTACATTGAAAGGTTCAACATATGAGGCTGGTTAATCGGCAAAAGCTTCTCATCTTCTGCTTTCTCCATATCTAAAAGCCCCCTGTCATGTTTTTCATATCAACTTGTTGAAAAATATATGTAAAATGAATGTTGAATTAAGAGGGAACACAGCCATCGTAGTGTTTTATGTAGAGCTGATTGGAAACAGCCTAAAATATTCCAACCACACTGAAAGATTTGTTTTTCACATAAAACACTAAAATGGCTTAAAAATAGGAAGAACTATTTTCATTCTGTAGATGTTCAGCAAATGTATTGTGTAAAATAGACCAACTACAGATGAGTCCAGTGGATTATGCAGTGAAATACTGACTAGAGATGAAGCTGAAATAAATGGGACAAAGAAAAGATAGAATTAAAGACAGTAACAGAAACTGATGGAGGTGTCTCATATCCAGCTGAAAACACATGAAACAGTTTAATTTCTTGTTTAAAGTGAATAAACCAACTTAAAAAAAGATACAAAACAAATACAAATAGACAGAAAGTGTCAAAAGACACTAAAATGACTAAAGAAATGCAACATTACCACAAACACAACAAAAAAAGACTTTAAATGATCACAAAGTCTCATTGTGGCTATAATAAAGCAACACAAAATGACTAAAATACGACTTAAAACAGTGTATCCGTCGTTGTTTTGCTTCTCCTTCATGGTGAATCTTGCTCTGGTGTAGAAAGGGTGTGAGTCCCTCCACATATTTGTGCCCAGTGGGGCCATTGTCTTATAAAACATCTATGACCTCATGGTTTTCATTCACTCTGAGCTTATAGAACTTGAATCCAATCAATTATTATATCATCCAGTAACAAGCACGTGATTGTCTTTTTACTCACTCACAGAAGTCGACTAACAACAAAACATTTTCTTCTGCTGGCAACAAGTCAACATTTCATAACCTTGAGGTTGTGCTGCTGCTCCCACCTGAGTGTGACCTGTTACCGAACACATCCACCGGGACAAAGTCCGGCTTCAGTATGAAGCCCAGTGACAAAACAAAGTCAGCTTAGGTGACAGAACTTCTTTACGTTAAGACTGTCATTTTAAAACAAACAATGCATGCAGAGAGTCTCCAAGCTTTGATGACATAAGCAACAAACATGTACACGTGCACGTGTCTCATAAAAGCCAACAATTACACAAGCAGCTCCCTTTAAAAGACAGAAAGCCGCTCCCAGACAGCATTCTTTGTGTTCACTGCATTCACTCCAGAAGGCACAATAAATGGTACGTCTGAAGCTTCCCTATCCCTGCTGATGTTGGCTTTATTTATGCATTTTGTTTTTAAGGCTAAATTATCAACATTGTGTGGTGTAGAACTTGTTAGTTTTCTTATATTGTAATGTGTGCTGATTTCTAACACTTTCAGATCAGTTGGCTCATCAACAATGGCGAGACACAACATCAGCCTGGCGATTGCCATCGTGCTGTCACTGATTGTCTTCATCATCACGATGGTGTTCAGCGCTCTGGCAGCGGCAGGAAAACGTAAGTCTGACTACCAAGCTGCATTATTTTGTAATGTTACAATTAAGTGTTCAATCAAAGACTCTAAGAACAATTCTGCATCCTTTAAACTTTACACCGTGTCTGGAAATACAATATTTCTGAGTCTACAGTGCGTCTGTTAAGCTTTGTAATTGTTGATTTTGTGCCCACAGAGCCGTTTTTGCGGAGCACCGGGAATGTTTCAGATGAGTTCTTGACTGAGATCACACCATCAGGATGGACTTTCATCATCTGGTCCATCATTTACACCTTCCTGGCCCTCCTGTTGGTGTACATCCTCTCAGGCCTCTTCAGGAAGTAAGAACTGGAACAAATTGTTATTTTTTCTTTAAAAACAAGCAAATAACCAGTAAAAATGCACAGCTAGGTTGAGAAATAAAGTAGATTTGGTTTGTTTATGTGTACATTTATCTCTGTGTGATTTTTTTTCCCCTATAGAAACATGTACGGTTACGTCTACTGCAGCCCGGCCGTTCTGCCACATGGATTTTTTGTGCTTTGGTGCCTTAATCTGATCCTCAATATTGGATGGCTTTTCCTGTGGGACAGAAAGTGAGATGGGAACTTTTCTTTATGTACAACATGATTTTAAACTGAACTCAGATGACGATTTTCTGACATAGTTTTGAGAAACCACGTTCAGTTAGTTGTTAGAGGCAAGCATTTGGCATACAAGTGTATTGGCAGCACAGCTTTATTGAAACAAATGCAGTTTTGGATCATTTTATTGGGTTAAAGGAAGTAAAGAAATGAGGACTGCATTTAGCCCAGCACATGGCTGACATGTTGATCAGTGTTAGAGGGATTCTGAGTATCTAGACAACCAGATTTGCATGTATATATAATATAGGAGGGAATGTAAAACTCTAAATGCAGACCACCACAAAATTCAGATTATCTTTATTGAGAATAAATGAAAGCATAAAGGACAAGTTGAGTAACAAAGTGAATATTAGAAGGATATTTATTTAAAATACATTTACACACATTTGTATTTTTTTATGCTGGTATTTTACTGTGGTTCTCTGTCTTAAGTACTCATCACATTTATTGTGAGGGGATCTCTTCTTTAGAAGTATTTTGCTATATTTTTATTATATTTGAACCAAGTGCTTGCAGATAGATGTGATACAGATTGTGATGACAGATTTGTTGTGTGTGATTTTAGGCTGTATGTGACCTTGACTTCATGACATAAAGAGGAAAGCAGTAGAATAACTAAAACATTAGTGAGTAGTTAAGTTGTGTCAAAAAATTTACTTCTGTGTTTTCTAATAATGTATTCTGTTTTTCATCTCTATCAAAGGTTTGTATCTGCTTCACTGATTTTCCTCATCCTGGTTGCCTTGACTAACTACGGGGTGATCTTCTTCTCCTGCTATGGTCTCTACAACTATGGAGCCTGGCTCAACAAGTACCACAAAGTAGATCTGTGGCTTCACCGCGTGTTGGTCAGTAAAGCAGCTGAATTACAAACCCTGCTACCTCCCAGCACTGTTCTACACTCTTTTGAAAGACATGCTGCATACATGTCTGAGTGTTTTCTGTTGCAGATTCAGAACGGCGTTGCCATATATGCAACATGGACCACCATTGCGACCCTAATTAACCTGGCTGTCACTGTGAGTTATGATGGAAACATGTCACCCCCGGACGCCGCCACCCTCTCGCTGTCTGTCCTGACTGTACTGTTGATCGTGTGGTAGGTGCAAACGAGTGGACCAATTATAGCAACTTTAATAAATTAAATAAAGGACACATCTGGAGACAATGTGTCGGATCTCTCACAGGTTCGTCGTGGAAAACTTCCTCATCGACAAATACGTGAGGTTCATTCTCTCCATTTACCCTGTTGTGATTTGGGCTCTGACCGGGGTGTACACAAAGAACTACAGGGCTGCAGCTCCTACTCGCAACAACATCTTCATTGGTGAGGAAGGAATATCTTCATAAGTCTCAATTGTAATACTGCATCAGCTGCATATGTAGATAAATACTGTGATTTATCTCACACATGCTTCCTTCTGATCCTTTCTTTCCCGTACAGCTGCACTGCTGGCTGTAGCATGTGTCTTGTTTGCTGCTCGGATTCTCTTGGTCGTCTGGAGGCAAATCAAAAGTCCGTTTTACAGAGGCGTAAACCCGGATGCAACGTCTCCATTGGAGATCGCTGAGAGGCAGAAAACGGTATTTAAATAAGCATGGTGATCATTAGAATATGTTTCTAATAAAACTTTGACTAACAAGGTCATGTGCTTTTTGTATGATATGCACCTCTAAACGCTTTGTATATTTAAGATGCTATTGAAGATAATGGACTTAGAAAGTTGCCACATGTAGGTGTAAGTTGGAAATTTATGTCATGTCACTTGTGTGTTTGTGTTTATACATTTTGACTTTTGTGTTTGATAAAAATGAGAATGTAAACTGTTAAAATAAAGACTGGTGTTACTTAGTTGTTTGCTTTCGTGGAATGATTTCAGAGATAACAAACAGAACACTGATGTAATGACAATATAAGGAATAGTGATGAGGATGGATGATGGGACTGACCGCTCTTCTATGATTAAATTTAACCTTCAGCAGAAGGGAAATGTAATTCAAACACACAGGTTGTAATATAATCAGGCCACATTGTGTTACTACTTCTGCATGTCTACTTGCTCTATTTTTCTGCATAACTGTTCTTGTAAATAGCTGACTCTTTTGCAGTAATGGCGTGTTTTATGTGCTTCCCCTCTCCTCTCCGTATAATAATGACTTTCTGTGTTTCCAGTCTCGTCCTTCTTCTTCCTCTCTGCTTTGCTAATTTGAATGATTACATTCTGCTCCTAATGTGATCAGCCATTCTTGGCTAAATGAGCTATCCTTCACTGACCTCCTCAAAATGATGAGCTTCAGTCCGTGTAAATAAAACTGTATGTGGCTGTGACATACCATGAATCAACTAATGTGTTATTGTGTCTGACGAGTCACATGACACCAGGGAGGGAAAATGGCAAATTGGGCCCAATTTGGACATTTTCACTTTGGGGTGTATTCACTGTTGTTGCCAGCGGTTTAGACATTAATGGCTGTGTATTGAGTTATTTTGAGGGGACAGTAAATTTGCACTGTCATACAAGCTGTACACTGACTACCCCACATCGTAGCAAAGCGTCATTTCTTCAGTGTTGTCTAATGAAAAGATATAATAAAATATTTGCATAAATGTGACATACTTTATATATCGTCATCTTTTTAGTCAATAAAAATCTTTGCAGTTTTATGGATAAGATTACTTTTTGTGGTTTGGCTGTAAGGGTTCGGCTCAGGCCTTTCCTCCAAAGTTATACGAAGTCAAGACCAGAGAATGAGCAGTAAACTCTGATTCAAAGACCTCAGATGCCTCCACCCACTGATAGCAGTATATCATCAATTACACATTGTGGGAGAATTATGATCAAACGCATAATCATTTACATGACTCCAAAAAAAACCCCCAAACCTCACAACAAACATAGGGTTTCACAAGAAGAGAGAGTCAGATGCAGCCCACACAGGCTGATAAGAGAGATTCTGGGATGTGTGTGATGGAGAATATGAAAATATACGACTCTATTGCCTCAGCTGACCTCAAGAATAACTAATGTGTGGTTTACAATAAACGTACAAGTGAACTGAAGATCAGTGACTGCTCTTTTTTTTTTCTTCAAAGACTGGTCAGTTCAGAAAATACCTCACAATAACACGTGTAGTTTATATTTCGTATATGCTTTTGTATAGATATTTGTTTTTTGTTAGGCAGATTCAAATGACTAAATTTGTCATATCTGAAGCAATAATAAGTCACTTAATCAGCAACAAGGTAATAAATTATCAAGCTTATGTAATATAATGAAGCTATATGTTTATACAGGGATATAACATAATGAAGCTCTGTCTATATGTGCGTTTTCTAATTACTAAACATATGGGGAGACGTGTCTGCCAGCGTTTTATGATCGACTGTACTGTGGTAGAAAATGCATACAAGATAAGAGACGCACGTGATGCTTTGAATGGTCGTAAAACATTCCTGTTGCACAACTAGTTATTCTATATAACAGGGCCCCAGACCCCCGTCCTCAGCACAGCTACTCCTTTGCTTCACTCTGCCTCACATACGGAGGGAAAAAACAAGGTACGTCTTGTTTGATTTAATCGAATCTTGTGGATGCTGTTTTGTTATGCTGCCAATGTTTTATTGACTAAACTCAATATACAGTAGCGGCTTGTGGGTGTTATATGTGATGTTAGAAAAGTAGTTTTGAAACTTTTCAGTCTTTTCTAGGATTGACTGATTTGTTTTTTTTTTTTAAAGGTTAAAACAGATTATAAGAAAGCCAGTGATTTATTTAAAAAGATGACTGATCACTGTTTTAATGGTTTCTTTGTGAGTTGTTACACAAGGTGACTGATTATTATCACTTATCCTGCTCTTGAGGGTCAGAGGGTGGGTTCAAATACAGCTCATCACTCCTAAAGGACACTTCAGCACATTTCTTTAAACAAGGAATCAGCAAATCTGTTCTGTCCGTCTTGTATAACTGTACTTTTTCTCTTCTCTAGCAACATAAATGTTCTCTGGTGCTTAAGTGCATGTGTTTAACCTAAAGAAAACCCAATGCTTTTCCTTTTATAGAATTGCTATCATTCATCACACACGATGGGAAAACACAATTCAGGGCGTCTGGCTGCAATACTCTTATCTGTAGTCGGCTTTGCAATAAGTTTGGTGTTCAACGGGCTGTCTGTAGTTGGAATTGGTAAGTTGGAGCTTTATTAATCTTCTCTGTGTGGAGTTTAAGTTTCTTTAGTTTGTCTTGTAGAGGATGTTGAGAAACATAGTGAATGAACACTGCAGGAATACTGAAAAGTCAAACATATCACTGATATACTGACTCAATATTTACATTTTTTCTCCCTGTAGGTCCATATTCTACCACTACAGCCAACGTGTCTGCTGTGTTCGACACCCAGCTCACGCCTTCAGGATGGACCTTTAACATCTGGAGCGTCATCTACGTCTGGCTGACGTCGATGATCATCTACATTGTCACGGGCCTTTGCAGAAAGTTGGGACCAATTTCTTTATATTTTCTTGATAAAAAATAAAACATTGAAAGGGGCGGACATAAATAAGTTAATATCTGAATTAGTTTTCCTCTTAAACAATGATATGTGGAGATAGAATTTGTAGGCTTTAGCTATTTAAGCTATTGTGTATTTCACTACATGCAGGAAATGCAAAGTATCACATCAAAAGTAATTTAAACAATTTTCCCACATTCGGACTGATCAACTCTTTTGCTCTGTTGTCATGTAGGAACGGATATGGATACGTTTACTGCAGCCCTGCGGTGTTGCCTTATGGATTCTTCATTAGCTGGTGTGTCAATCTGTGTTTCAACATTGGTTGGCTGCTTGTTTGGGACAGAGGGTAAGAGTCTTCTAATGGAAGCTTTTAAAGGGAATCTGCGATGATTTGTTTATTTAAATTTTATTTTGTGCCTCCAAATGTTTACATCAAACTAATGTAAAGAGATATAAAAACAACTAGTTAAAGAAATTAATTGAAATTTGTGTTTTTCTTCTGTTTTTGTGCCTTATGAAGACAGATGATTCCTGCGCTGGTTTTTCTCATCCTGGTCATCTGCACAAACTACTCCATGGTGTTCTTCATCTGCCATGGACTTCATGTTTATGGACCGTGGCTCAAAAAGTACCACAACGCAGAACTGTGGTGTATTCGTATTTTGGTTAGTATGGCATTTGTACAGTAAAAACTCTATATGCTAAGGTTTTCATCTTGTGTGTGTCAAGTTATATGAGCCTATTGTGGTCATGCATTGTTTGTATAGTGGGGTTTAAATATACTCTTTAATGTTCCATTTGCAGGTTCAGAATGGTGTGATGATCTACACCACATGGACGACCATCGCAACACTTATCAACCTGACCATTGTACTTACTTATAATGTAAAGATGCTCCCAGCAGATGCTGCTACCGTCTCATACTCTGTTTTATCTGCTTTGTTGCTTGTGTGGTGAGTGAACCTAATTGAAAAAACCCAATATGCAATATGTAAAACTGGTCGGTGAGATTATGAAGCAGTGTGTTTGGTGTCTCATAGGTTTGCTTTGGAAAACTTTGTCCTTGACAAGCATGTGCGGCACATCCTCGTAGTCTACCCTGTTGTGATCTGGGCGCTGACTGGAAACCTGGACAAAAATTTTGATGCTCAGTCACCCGGTCGCATTGGAATCTTCATCGGTAAGATGAGACAGATGAGGACTTTACTTAAATTATATTCGATAAAGATATGAGAATCCCCCATATTAATCAAATCAACAAAATTGAATAATTAAGTAAAATATTGCCTTTACCCCCATAGCATGAGGAGTTAATTAAGCCCAAACTGACTCCTGTACTAGACTACAACTGACGACATGCAGTCTTAATTTTGGTGACCACTAAAAGCTGTACTAACTTGAGTTTCTTCTCCTAGCTGCGCTGCTGACTTTAAGCTCTGTGCTCTTTGTCATCCGGCTTATTTTGGTGGTTTGGAGACACGTCAAACAGCCGCTCTACGAAGATGTCAGTCCTGAAGCCATGGAGCCCAAGGAGATTGCTGAGAAGCAGAAAAACATATTTCGCTAAGCATTTTCATAACATAACACAAGTTCATCACAGAAAATGTCAAGAAAAAATGTCCAGTGTTCTGTGGATAGTTATGAAAGCAGCTGTTTTATTTTGTAAATGTTGACAATGCTCACACACTTAAATGGCATAATTTTCACTGATTTTATCAACAATCATTTTCTCAACTTTGACTGACTGATCTATGAACCTTTTATGGCCGTTTTCTTAGAAAGCGAGTACTAAAACGCACGTTAGGCTCAGATAAGAAGACCATTACATATAACAGCACAAAAAGGCATGAATACTCCAATCAGTTACAAGATGCAACTGACCGAATGTTTTAATTACTTGCTAGAGTTTGTTTGTTTTGTTTTTAACTTACAGTCTAAAACGAACTGTATTTGTGTCATCTTGTTATATATGTATATATTTTGAAATAAAGTGCACATCTTACATCATATCACCTGTTGTAGAAGTTTAGCAATGTGGGCTTTTTGATATTAACATGGAAGATGAACATACAAACATCATCTGCAATATAAGATATGTTCTCTGGATTTAGACCTTTTCCAAATTGTTTGCTAAGTTGCTGTAGATTTCAGATGAAGAAAGTAATTTAAATCAAATATGTAATAATTTAAAAATGAAGCAAAATTAGTGATTTTTAAAAAGATGTTATGTTAGTATATATTTTCAAGCATGTGTAAGAACCCTGCTTATATCAGCATTTTGTATATCAACTCTTTTTTTTCTCTTTTACATGAGGTTGACATTATAAAACTGTAGGGGGCGACAAAGCAAGCGCCAATTTCACGTCTACTCTGTCGGAAATTAGAAACGTAGAAGAAGAAGCTGCCGTTGGCGGTTGTTTAAATCCCTGGTCTCGATCTGTCAGGCATCACGTCGGCCACAAGCAATAACTTTATTTACGTTCATCAAGCTCAACCAGTCAGACAGTTGCAGTTGCTTTTTATTACACTTACGTTTATATTACATTAGACTCGATTGTGTGTTAGCGTCTGCCTGTTTAGAAGTGTTTGTGCCTGTAAGTCAATGCACAGGAACTCAATTTACCTTCCGTCCGGAATGCGCGGGTCATTTACAAATCGTCAACAGCGCTATTGTTTTTGCTAACGCTAACGTTGGTTTACAGTTGAAGGAATTAGCTTGTTCACCACTTTTTTACATCGATATATGCTTATTCTGAAATATTTGTTCCAAAGCGGGTTCACATACATGCATTCGGTTGGAAACCGGGAAAGCAGTCATCGAAAACGAAATGAGTGCTAACGTTAGCTAACTGTTACCTCAGCTGTCGTTGACGGAAATAGCCGTCTTCTTGTTGAAAGGCAACCAGTTAATACAAATGGAGACGAAATACCCGACATTGGTAAGTAAACGTCCTCTTCCGTGTTGTGTTTTGTCCAGTGGTGCTTCTGACAAAGGAGAGCTAAACAAACATTGGACGTTAGCCTAGCATAACTTTCGACCTCTACTGTTGTTAACATGAAGTAACAGAGATAGCTATTGGGATTTCTACTAGATAATAGAAGTTTTATTGATGTTTGCAACCCAGAGAGTCGTTTTTAAAACACTTTAAGTTGTTCTTAGTGGGTTTTCAAAATCCTTAAAGACTTCTGTAACCACCAAGAAGACAAAATATTTAGCCCGCTGTACGATGAAGACTATTGTCAAGTTTCTTAAGTTGCGTCTCAGTTTTTTATTCACGTAACTGAAGACTGCCATCTTTGTTTTGATCGAAAACCCAGCCGGAAATTGGGGAAAAGGTTTAAAATAATACTATTATTTATATCATTTTTGTTGATACATTAACTGGACAACACGTTGACCAAATCTGAAGAAGGGGGCTGGACCCACTACTACAAATGTTTGTTTATTGCACACAGTGACTCATTTTAAACGACTGTAATATGGTCCAATTACAACCGTACTGCAATAAATGCGACATCAGCGAATGCTATGATTGTTGATTTTTTATTTTATTTCTTTTTAAGAAGTGCTGATGCAGCTTCATGGTTATTTTAGAGACTGTATTTTCTGATGCTATCAGATGGTAATACATGATATTAAAGGATTTTTTTTGTCTACCTAATGAACAAGAAGGAACGCTGACTTAATCAGTTTTTAAGCTTGAATACTTGATATAACCTGGAAATGAAGTTTGGTATTTCAGTCGTGTAAGCTGTTTAACTTTATTGTTCCTAATTTACAAAATGACTAAATTACAGTCGCTGCATTTTAAATCTCAGTTCCTATTTTCTGTTGTTTGTTCACAGAGGAGACCCAAGAGGAAGCTCTGCTACCTAACAAACAAGGAAAAGTATGTTCGAAAATCTTTAAATGGAATGTTTTGCAGCTTTACTTTATATTATTTATAGTTCTCATGTGCTCCTGATTATCGCCAACTTTTTGTGAGTCAGAATTGTGAACTAGAGAGTGAAATTTGGGATTTCTGCAGTTGCTTTATATTTTATACCTTAATGAAATAACTGTTTCATTATGTTTTAGTTTTAAATAATGTTGTAGGTAAGAGTCTAATTTTATGCCTAGATGAGCTTCACTCTGCTTGTAATACCACTGATTGTAAAAAAAAGTTGTCTTAAATAAGTTATATATTGTTTTGTAAGTAACTTTCTCCAGCATTGGTTAAGATATTTCATATTTAATTCTGATTCATTGTTATTAGATATCTCAACATGGTGTTGCAATTGTGAAATGCTGCAGCAGTCATTTTAAACTCACCTTTGTGTTTCAGTCAATACAAGGACTGGCCAGCACCACTGTCATTGGCGGATGTGGACAAGATGTTTGATGACATGGGTGAGTGTTATTCACTTCCTTTGATTTAGTGTAGTCGGTTCACATTTGCGTTATGTCAACTTGTGCTTAACTGTTCTTTTTCAGATTCATCCTCACATGATGATCTTCTTCCGCCATCCCCTCTGCTCCAGACTTTTGATACTGAGACGAATGAGAATGACACAGAGGCTTCTCCAGTCCAGCAGAAGGAACGCTCAGAGGAACAAGTTGTAGAACACCAAATGGTAATGCACAGTCGATCAGTACAGGGACTTTTGCTGATATTACAAAATAGATCGTCAGAAACTGTCCAGTCCTCCCGTGTTAGAAACATTGTGTTTGTTGCAGGCGATGGTCTTCCATTTTCTAGTTATTTGCTTGTCTATAAAAATGACAAGTTCATTCTTTGGCTTGCCTTTAGATGTGTTTGAGTTAGTAAATGCATGTTTTAAAACTCTTTAGGGCCCTGAAGAAGTCGTGCATCCTGCAACAAGATCACCCAGTCCTCAACTGGACAGTGGTAAGAGACTAAAGCCTGTATTTTAGGAGATATTTGTTTTTTCAGGAATAAGAGATGTTGCAAGTTCATCCTCTTGTTCTTTTTGATGTTGTGTGGAAATGTTTCTCTCGTTCAAGTGTAATTGTTTTCTTTGTTGCAGATTGTGACATCCCATTTAAAGCCCATGGGCCAGTAAAGACATCGAGCCCTATTGAGCAGAACGTCTGTGTCAAAGGTGTAGAAGAAAAGCAGGATGATGAAAAAGAAGAAGTTGTGTCTGCAATTCTCTTTCCCTGTGATGATGAGGGAAAAAAAGAGGATCCTGAGCCAGATCCTCTACCCACCCAGAAACCCGAGGGCAATGCCACAGAGGAGTATGTGCATTTGTTTTTATTGTAAAAAATTTAATGTGGGAAATTAATTGTGCACATGCTTGCTTTTGTCTCTGGGGAGTATTGTGTATTTCTAAATGTTTCATCAATTTCCCATAGGAGTGATTACAATGACTTGGAGTCTCCTCCAAGCAAGGTTGCTTTCACCAAGACATCTAGTCAAAAGAAGGCAGAAACATTATGGTAAGGATTTTTTTAAATGCTCTACGTTGTGTTGTGTTTGTTTTCCAGAGCCAGTGATGCTCATACTCTGTGTAGGGCAGTATGAGACCATTGCAGTGTACAGGCTGTATTTGGTTTGCTAATGTTTGAACCATCTGGTGGCTGTGGTCAACATTTACATTTTCTTTAGTTTACTCAATGTGCATATGCATATTTACTTTCATATGCAGCAAAGAACGCTCCGTAGCCAAAGAAAAAACACCTACGAAACCTCAAACACCTGTTTTGAAAGGCAAAAGAAAATTGCAGAGGTATGATGTTTTTGATATTTAGTTTCACCAGTTTTTTGCTTTCACTTTAACTTTAGTGCCCTAAACATAGTGGACACTGACAGTGTTAATATCTGGCAGAAATAAAACAAACTGATAATTTTGCGGTTGCTGGTATTAGTTTTACACAAAATCTCCTCAATCTCATCGAAGAGTTGTGATAGTGTGGTACAATATCACAACAATTAACTTATTTAAATTAATAAACATTCAGTTTGACAGTAAAAATATTGAATAATGTGCAGACATTTCAGGGACTTTAGAGAAGTGAGGAAGCTTTTAAAAAATAGTTTTCTTTTGTCAGTTCACGTCATGCAAAGTGCAGCAAGCAGAAACTGTGCTGAGCTTCAGTAGACAGATAATTTGTCTCAGTTTTGGGCTTCAGTTTGATTTCAGTCCAGAAGGACCAAACTAGGTTCAAGTTCATTTAGAAACAGTGTCATGAGTCCTCAAATAAATGGCACAAAAAATGTTTTAACTGTAAAACACTGCACTTAATATGTGTCTTTGTGGTAATTCTTATGTTTTATACAGTCATGCTATAGTATGCAATAGCAGTAGGAGTTTACATGATTGCAGTAAATGGCATTGTCATATGTAACTATAGGTTAAACAAACTGCTAGTTTATATTAGTATGTGATAATAATAATCAAAGCTACACCCTGCTTTGATTAAACACTAAGCTTATGAAGCATTTCCAACATACTGCATCAGTGATAAGCCAATATCACATTTATTTGGATCCATCTTACAGGCTGTGCTCCATCCACATCACAAGTTAGAAAAGTGTTGCAGCCTTTACTGCAGCAGCATGTTGTGTCATTTTTAGTGCAGCTACTGAACTACATTCTGTTTTTATCAGTTGTGTTTCAGTTGTGTCTTTTCCTTTATGGTTATTAGCAGGCAAGAAAACACGGAGCCACCTGTTGTGGCAGTGGGACCGGAGTCTGAAGTCGCAGCTCTTGAAAAAACAGCAGAAACTGTTCACAAGCAGTCAGTCATGGATGTTTCCACACGCGTGGGCAAAGACATGACTGCTTTTCTGCAGAAGGTCAAAGATGCTGGACAATCAAAACCTACATGGTGAGTTGAAACAAGAGTGCTTCTTAATATTATGAAGCTGTCACCATGTCTAAGTGACTACAACTTAAACATGTTCACAAAGACTCAGTATTAATTGTGGTGTCCTTCTTCATTAAACAAGGAATAACCTTTTATTGTTTGTTTGTTTGTTTTAAGTTCCAGGAAGTCCCCAGTTAAAGCACCCACTCCTCCTCCTGAGCCAGAGGATGATTTCTTGATTATGGATGACGAGACACCTCTTTGGGTTACTATCCCACGTAAAAATGCCACCAGTAAGACACACGGGCTCAGCAGGACCTCCAGCACAGAGAAAGACAGCTCAACAGACAAGGGGAAGAAGGACAGCCCACCAGAGACATTGCAACAACCACAGGAACTGGAAAAGGCAAATGACAAACTGGGAAGTCAGACTGTTAATCATAGAAAGAAGAAGAAGAAGATAGGGAAAGAGAAGAACAATGAAGAGCCTGAGCCTGGAAATGATAACGGTGAATTGGCCAGTCCTCAGGATCTTCCCGCTGACTTGATGGAACAAGAGGAACCAAACAAAAAGAAACAACAGCTCAAGAAGGTTCCTTTGAAAGAGAATGACAAGGCAGTGGATCGACCTGAAGACAGAGGCAGCGGGGAAATCGAAAAAGAAAAACCTTCTCAGAAAGGGAAAGCTAAACAAAAGGCTTCCAAAATGAAGAAAACAAAGTCTTCAAACGAGGGTAAACAAAATACCAAGACAGGCAGGGCTAAGTCATTAAAGGGGACCAGAGAAGAGCTGCAGGGATCTGATGACTCAAAGGAGATGGCACAGGTTGATGTTGTTGAGGAACAAAGTCAGGAACAGAACAGGACAGAGCCTGCAGAGACAGAAGACCTGGGTTCTCCTTTAGGTAAGGTCTTCCTCCTTTAAAACCTTTTCCTGTGTGTTGCCATTGAACCGTTCTACAAGTTATTGTCATAGGTTATTTACTGTTAATGTTTTGTAAATGTCTATATACATTTTACTTTTGTAGCCCCCAAGTGTTGCCATTTAACATCAATATTTGTGAGCAATTGCTATAAAGCTTGAAGCTAGAAGTTCCTCAACCCCATTTACGTTTAGCGTGTGAATATTTGATGAAAGGTTTTTTGTTGTAGCTTCAGCGGAACCCAAACACAGAACACAGTGCAGAAATCAAAAATATCCATTCAAAAATGTTTTTCCATGAAGTATAGCCAGTTTTTTTTTGCTGTTTTTCTTTTTTCGTCCTTGACTTATTCTTCTACAGCTCTTCTTCAACCTTCACAAAGTTACTTTTCCTACTGGCTTCCAAAGCAAACAACAATTTCACTATCACTGGAAAAAACCCAGTGTTTGATGGTCTGAAAAGTTTTTAAGGGCATTGACTTCTTTTTCTTCAAAAAGGCCTTAGAAGGTTTCTAAAATGTTTTATTTACAAAAGTATTGAATATTTTCTCTTGCCTGTGAAGATTTTAGAAGTCAAACCAATTGTTGAAGGCTGTTCAGCCTTTTCTTGTAGACTTTCAGTCTGTGCCTTCAGACTTGTAGCGAACACTGGCATGACTGCTGGCTATAATATCTGTGGATAGCTCTGTCTCATAGCGGGCAAGCTTCAGTTTGGAAAAAACTAAAACTGAATTAATACGTTTTCATTGGTTAAACCAGCAGTCTTGTGCTGTTTGAGGTCAAATTACTTTGTTTAATCCCATTCTGAGGAATTATTAATGTTTGTAGCAATGGAAGTGCTGAAAAAATGTATATAGAACTTTTATAGGTAGTAGTGTGAACGTAAAACAATTGTTGGTTTATGTGGAGTTAAAAACAAACATGTCCTGTGTAACTTTTCAAACATACATATAAAAACATTTAAGTACATTGTAAAAAAAAAAAAAAAAAAAAGTCCATGTATCAGATGAATTTTCTCTTATGTTTTTGTTTGTTCTGTCCTTCATTAGAATTGACTCACTGAACATATAATATAAGATATATATGTATAACAGAAGTTTTCCTGTTGTCCCACAGACAAAAAAATCGCCAAATCTGAAGCAGATGGAAAGACTAAACAACACAAACAGCCCGTTGTGTCTGCAGAGAGTTCATCTGAAGACAGCCAGGTTCTCGGGAAAAGGAAAAGAAGGCAGACTGGCCAGTGGTGGCTGAATAACCCTCAGACAACAGAAGAAGCAGAGAACCAGCAACCTGTGCTCAAGAAGACAAAGCAGAGTAATAAAGAGCCCAGCAGAGTAGTCGCTTCACCAGCTAAGGGCAAGAGAGTTTATAAAAAAAGAAGTCTGAAACAGCCTGCGCTGTTGTCCAGTCCGAATACAACGAAAGCTAAAGAGAAGAAAGTCAAACAGAGCAAAAAGAGAAATGCAAAAGGGCACAATGTAGACAAGAAAACAACAGAGGAAGTATTTGAGGCAGAGCAGACTGAAGAACAAGAGCAGCGGGAGCTTCCTGATCAAGACCTGGATCAGGAGCCGTCCAGCCCTTTGGTCTTCTCTCACAGAGACCACAGCCTTAACTCAGGTAAGATCACTGATGGAGGAAGCAGGCTGATCCTTTATGTTAGTAAAAGTACCAGTAGCACAGTTTAAAAACACACCACTGTGGTTCCACTGTGGCTGTTGTTGTATGATGATGTTAGATTGTTAAGTTTTCTGGTGAAACAATTTGTCACAAATGAGTAGTTCAAGGACTGTTGGAAGATTGAAAATCAAATTCTTTCTGTTGTTATAGTTTCTGGCTCTGAACCGTTGATGGTTTGGGAAGACTGATATTAACATTAAACTAATATTATCAAAGTTATGTAGTAACTATATTTGTGAGATAAAGATAGTGGCGTAAAGAGGACATTTCACAAGTATAGTGTCGCAAAAATGTAACACTGAAGTTAATTACAAGCACCTCTCATCTGAAGTAAGTGTTCTTTTCTTACAGGAGGTCAGTTATTTCAGAGAGTATATCATCACACCCCTGATAAAAAATTGTCCAGCACACCAGCAGCCCCTGCTTTTTCAAAACAGCCAAAGGAACTCAGGGAAGCAGAGCCATCAAAACGGAGGAGGAAACCACCTGGTAGCTGGTGGATGGTGGACGACATGGCCGAAGACTTGGAGAGCGTGTCCTCACAGCCTCAGCAGCTTCACCCCGAGCAGCCCAAACCTCGCAAGGACAGAAAAAAACAGTCTAAACAGAGCAAATCTCCTGGACTTGGTATTCCCAAAAACGGCAACATGGCAGCCTCACCAAAACCACCGGGTGGAGCTCCTGTGCCTCCTCTGAATGCGATGCCGCTTTCAACTCCAAAGACTGTCAAACGCTCTCTGGCAACATTTAAGGACATTTTCACTTCAGTAGCAGAGACTCCGACTGTGGTCAGCAACAGAAGTGCACGTCAGAAAAACAAACGTAATGTCAGATCACATCGTGCTGGGGGAACCTCGGCCACTGAGGGTTCGATGAGCAGAAACACTGATGCAGATGTGCTTAATATTGATGCTGGTGGAGGCAGAAGAACACAAAGCAGCCACAATAATGATGAGCCAGACAACATGTAAGGAAAAGCCTAAATACTCTCAACCTGTGTTTCTCTTGTTGTATGTAAGTGTTCTTTACTATTTTTGTCTGTTTTTGGCAGGTTTAAACCCCTCAGAAGTGGGCCGTCCTCCATGATTGAGTTGGAAGAGTATGAAGAAAATGACGACATGAGTATGTTCTGATTCATATTTACAAACATCTCTATTTTTTCTGAGGTTCCCTGCTTATTTTCTAGTTAAAGTTTTATCACAACATTCCTTTTACCCCTATAAATAGAGATTTAAGATGATAAAGCACGATTTTACATATTCCGTCTAAACAAAATAATTGTAGGTATCTTATCTGCTCGTGCACTTCTACAGATTAATTAAAAGCACCAGTAAGGAAACTAATAATAATTTGCACAGGATTTTCTTCTGACGCTGAAAAAGCACGAGTCAGAAATATTCACAATTCAATTGAGTGTTTATAAACACAGCAGCTGTAAGGAGTTTGGTAGTAAATAAAAGATGTTTTGTTGTATCGATAAAAACTTAACAAGATGTGTGTTGTGGGCGGCTGTGACTCAGGTGGTAGAGCGCGTTGTGGTTGGTGGTTCGATCCCCGTTCCTCCACAGTCGAAGTGTCCTTGACACTGAACTGAACCTAGAGTTGCTCCCAGTGGCAGGCAGCACCTTGCGTGGCAGCTCTGTCGCTGTTGGTGTATGAATGTGTGTGTGAATGGGTGAATGAGAAACACATTGTAAAGCGCTTTGGGTAAAAGTGCAGACCATTTACCATTCTGAAACCTAGTTCCTTTTTGGACTTGGTTTCAAGTCGGTCAGATATACAGGTGTGTTGAGTTGTGCAATCATCCAATCTTTCATTCACCGTCTCTTTTAGTGTTTGCAGTTGTTCACAAGACTGATGACCTGGAAGTAAAGGTGTGATACGCAAAATTTTAAATATAATTTTGAGTAATTTCCCAAGCCTGGGATAAATGCAGTGTTTTTCTATTCTATTTTTTCTATTCTATAAACATTGATAAAGCAGCAAGTAACTATCTGCTATGTAAAGAAATCTCCTTTTAAACTCATTTCCACTCCACGCTCTGTGTCTCTGTTTTCACACGTCCGCTCTGGTCCGTCTGCAACAACCTGTTACATCCACTCAGTGTATTTAATGGTGCTAGTGTGGACTAATATTTGTGTTTGGTAAACTTTTTGTGGCTCTCGTGTAGATATAAGGGAGGAAGGATGTGTTGTTGACGTGGCAGATTGATTTTGTCTGAGGTACTCGTGCTCTAGCGACATCCAGTGGTTCTAAAAGTTGCACATAGGACCTTTAAAACTTACGTGTAGATGCTCTTCAATACCAAAATGCTGTTTTTGTGGGATGCAAGTGTTAAAGGTCAATGATTCGATGACAGTTTGGTGACTGAATGATGATTCTATTTCTACTGTGTTATATTTTCTTTAACTTGTGCAGCTCCTGCAGCGAAGTCTCCCAACAAGGAGCAAATGCCATTTTTTCCTCACAGAAAAAGGAAAAATGAGTCCTGACGTGGGTAATAAATGTCACAGAGCAGTGGAAATACAGGAGTTTCAGTTTAGCTACCATAGTACATGAAATAAAAACATCATTGGCTAACCAGTGTCCTCATTCCCCAAACTACCCTGGAAGATTCAATAGGGGACTTGAAAAGTGAGTGTGTGTCAGTCAAATGAATATGCCACAGTTGAGAATTCTGTGAGGTCTGAATATTAGCAATCAACACTGTGATATGTGTCTATTTGTATCTTGTGATTCATGGATATGTAGCTCACATCATCACATCAGACCGCTCCAAATGATTTAAATGTTAACTTCATTGTGGACTTAAATGTGACTGATAAACATCTGAATATATGACCTATGCTTGTGTGAGTGTCTGAATGGTGAGAACAGACTGAGTGAATGCTAAGCTCCCCCTCACCAACCCTATTATTAATGTCTGCATTTATCTTTCAGCTTTGCCATCATCCAGAGTCCAGGCTATGCTCTCGGCATCAGATCTCTGTGCTCCTCCTCTCAAACCTCTGATGCTGCAGCAGAAGGATAAAGCCAACCTGACCGAGTGGTTTAAGAGTCTCTGGTCCACCATTGCTGAGAGTAAGAACGTTTACTGTCTGTAACACCTTTTTAAAAAGTGTATACACCTATTAAAATTTGCACTGACTTTACAGACACACAAAGAAGCAGTTAATGCTGTTTCTTGGCAAAAATCCTCAATCAGCTGGTGTTTGGATGATTGTAAATGTGGAGTATTGTCTCTCACAGGAGGCTATAAAAGCAGTTGTTTATGTACACAGTGACCGTTCTTCAATGTCCAGCATTTGCCTAATGCCATTTGCACACTTATTGAGCTGAGCAGATTAGTTGTTGTATATCTGTTAATTAGATTCCTGTGGAAGGAGAAATCTTTCAGAGATGCTTTGTGACCTCAAAGGTCCCCAATAAGATGTTATCAGTGAACAACAATCCTCTTGGTAGGTTTGTTCATTAAAAACAAATGAAATCTAACAAACTAGGAAGTAAAGTACCTTTTGTCGCAAAGCATCAAAACACATCAAATTTGCATCTCAGAATTAAAAGTGATTCATTATTTTCCTTTTATCTGTAATGTAAACACATTTCTAAAAGAGCGAAGTCTATTATCTTCAAATGACTCATTAATGTGTTTAAAACTAAGTAGTTATGTGCCACTGATTATGTTTTATTGTTTATTCTTGCTGCAGACAGTGCTGAGATCACTCCAGACCAGTTTGACTGGTACTTCTATCAGGACAGAGTTATTGGCTTCCAGGTGGACCTGCACAGTCGCTCCATCTGCAATGGAAAGATCCTGCTGGGTTCCCACGCCAAGAAGCCTCTGTGGGTCGATCACAGCGCCACAACTGTTCGTACACGACTCATTCTGATTCTCACATATGATTCTGTTTTTTATTTCTTCAAAGGCTATTCATTGTTTCTTTTTCTTTAATTCATGTCTTTCATTTTAAAGGTCTTTAACTTATTAACAAGCTCTGTGAACGTGACCATCGACGGCAGTGAGTCCCACCTCAGCCCAGGACAGTCCTGTATGGTGGAGTGTGGTAAGAATGTGATATTGTTACATCAACTCTATAGAGGTTGTAATCCAGTTTTCTTGCTTGCTTGGGTTCTGATTGATGTTGTTCTTCTGTTCTCACAGGGCATGCCTACAGCATCCACAACGCCACTGCACAGCCTGCCATGCTGTACTTCACCAGGATATTAGCCGAGAGTTCAGTCTGAAAATGTGATTATTTAAACCTACTTTCACAAATGAAATATAGGGTGTAAATAGAAAATTGGCTGTAATTTTACAACAAAATGTTTTTGCTCCTAAGCTATGCTGCACATTTCTAAGATCCTTGTAAATAAAATGGTGTCCTTTGTTATTTCTGTTGAATTTCTCATGAGTACATATGTATGTCTCCAGCCCAGTTAATGCACTCTACAATCAGCTGCGTTTTAAGCATCATACTTAGTTGTCAGTTGTAGTTATAGATAAAACTATTTTTCAAAAATTAGATTTAAAAAAATAACAGTAATAATCATGCATCACTAAGAACTCTTCAAGTAGAGTTGCATGTTCCAGATTAGTGCATATGCAGTCTGAAACTGTCAAATGTGCCAAAAAGGCAGTAGTGAGAATATTTGGATTTTTATTTTTATTTTTTTCACCCAGGTAGATTAGTAGTACTGCAATGTAAAAACAAAACCATTCAAATTTAAAATATTGTCCCAGCGAATTTTTAGATAGGGCCACAAATGTTATGCTCATAGTGAAACAATGCAATCTCTTTATATTCATGGACTAGTTAGAAACAGATTTTGATAGCTGCGACAGCACATACTGGATCTAAAACCACAGAATGATGAGTTTCGTCACATTCAAAAACAGCTTTCAGAACCTGAGATTGCACCTAAATGCTGCGAGTAACAGCTGTGAAGGGATGAATAGGATTTACTGTGGCAATGCAGCGAAAAGTCTCGATCGGTTCCCACAATCAGAAAATGGATTTCGGTTGAGAAACAGCACCGCTTCATTGGTCAAGGTGCAGTAAGTCAGCACAAAGCTAATATGGGGGAAAAGTAATGCTAATTTATGGTAAACAGGTGTTTGTTGGTGATATATAAAGCAGAGGCAGTCAACAGCTGCTGGTGGGCAATAAGTCATACCTGCTGCTCTGTCATGAAACATTCACTGTCCTACTTCACGAGCACCCAATTATGCTTCTCCATGAGAATCTGTCCCCCTCCCCCCCTCACTTTACTTTTGAATTGTTTATGATGTACTGACAGCAACATGTTTCTTAAACAAGAACCTTGAGTTTTTAATTCTAAGACTTGGATACGCCTCACACAGTCATTTAGCTGCTCCTTCATAATGTAACACGGTCAACATTACTCCAAAAGACGTTATCTATTAATGCTTTGTCTGTTTCTGCAGGCTACAAAATGACCATCACTAATGCAGACACCCCGATAGAGCCGTTCAAATTAAAGTAATCACCATCCATGCTTTGAATACAGACAGAATTAAGAGTCCCCTCCACAGTAGAACCTTCAACAGCCTTCCAGTTTGATAATTTAGCACTTTTGAATGTCTAGTTTTAGCTGTGCGCGGTGCACCAGCAGCCCGACTCGCCTCAGGGCAGGATCTCCTTCAGAGAAGTGGATGCTGCTTGGGACCACCAGAGTATTCGCTGAAATGGCCTCCCAAGTCTTTAATTATAAACCATGTCTATGACCAAATATGCTGCCTGTGCTGCAACATCTGTGCAGAGAAATGTCCGAGTTACATCAACTCTACTCTTGTGAAGAGAAAAAAAGAAAAAAGAAGGAGGGTTGAAGTGAATTGTGAAAGATTTCATGTTCAGAATGAAGATTATAAAATGGTTGTGTTGGATTGTGGCACAGTTTACACTTGTTTGGTGTGTTGTAGTGATACTAGAAACATGGTGAGCGAACAATCTGTGATCTTCTACTATAGATGGGCTATTAAACTCCTCATCTAGGAACCCTGTGGGTCATAAAAGTAGAGTTAAAACAACACCTGTGCACATGCTGGATGGCTCCGTAGAATCCCAGATTGTAGTGGTTGTTAAAAATGAGTTCAGAGACTCTGCTTTAAATAAGTCAAACTGTGTTTAATGGAAGTACTAAAAATGCACCTTTAGTGATTCATCAAGGAGTTTGTTTGATAGATGAACGCTTGTCTTTTTCTCTATCAGTGCAGTTTTTGACAAGAAGGAGAGCTTAACTTGATTCAGTTTCATTTTTAGCATTAATGGGATGAATTAGGTCGCAGTGTTTGACTTTGAACAGCATCTAAATTTGACACCCTCTCCATGCCATTTTTCAGATGTCCTGGGAATGAACGGGGCGATGTTTTTGAACACAGTGTCCAGTCACAAGAAAGATAATCAAGTTTTCAGCCAAAAATATCAAGCCATCAGTCTCACCTTTAGTCAATGCAGTTTTTCTGTAGGACTAAATACATGAAGAGTGCTAAAATAAATATATTCAGTTACACCACTGACAGTTTTCTACATCCATTCCTTTCTTGTCTTATTTGCAGTACTAGTGCTTTTTGTCAGTACAAACTTTTAATGTTTCATAACTTTATTTGTCATTTTAGATTAGATGCCAGTATTCACTTCAGCTTTAATTTGTATTTAGTGTTAATTACCAAAAGTTAATTAACACTAAACACATATGCTAAACTCAAATGACGAATATGGTAAGCATTAAATTAATGTTGAACTCATACGAATTTATTGTCTGGCAGTGTCGTACTAAACAATAAAAAAGTTAATCGTTACTTTATTACAGCAATACATGACCTTACTTATTTACTGCATGCAGAAAGTAATTGGATTAATTTTGTGTTACTATGCAACATGCCGTTGTCAGTATCAATACAGGATAAAGTACGAATCCGTAGGAGAACATGCACAAGCTCTGTCGTTTGTGCTCTTTATTAAAGTACAAACTTGGTAAAAAAAAAAACAACAACAATGCAGACTTCACAGAATCGAGGCGACAAATGCAAAAAGATTTACTACCTCAAAATAAAAGCAGTAACTGATTAATAACGTTGACGTGTTTTTTTTTCCCACCCCACTGATGTGAAATGTTTCCTCAAAGGGAATCATTGAATTCTTTGAGTTTTTCCTCTATGGTATGATATTGTAAGGTTTCGACTTGAAGTGCCATCAGATGACTTGTGCAGTAGTTTATAAACAATGGACTTCACTGACCGTAATGCATGACATAACTGCATTACAGACCAAATGTAATGGGATTACACCAATGTGTTACTTTGTAAAGCACTACTCTCAACACCGTCCTCAGGGGAAACATAGAAATATCACATTTCATTCAATGGTTGGAGATATTTCAGTCCCTGACATTAAGAACTATGCTGCAAGCCTGGATGAAGAACTCACCTAATCAGTAATGGAGAGAAATAAAAGGGCTGTGCATCTGCCTTGAGGTAAAGTGCAAATGCAGAATCCCGTCCTCGGATAAGTCGGTTTAAAGTAGTAAGACAGGCGCTGAATAATGTATTCCCGAGAGTCTGCCCAACACAGAGCTTAATCTCAGCCCTCACTGACAAAATGCACTCTCTTCCTCACTCTGTTATCCCCAAATGCATCTGACATAAGTGTAACTGAAACAGTAATGTCTCATTTAACCGCCACAGATACAACACTTACTTTACTTGTCTGTTTATCGAGTCGATCAACAGGCGTTTTGATCGTTTCAGCCGAGATGTCAAGTTGGAGAAGTTGAAAAGATGTTTGATTTTTTAGTTTTGTTTGTTTCAAGACATATCCCTGCTGAAATATGAATTACGCTTTGTAACATCAAACCCGTCAAAATTCAGCTGGAAGTGTAAAACAGAGGTGTGCCGCCTCAAGCCAGATGCGAACAGCCTTTTATTTTTATTCCTTCTAGACGTAGAAGGAGAGCAGAGTGCATTTCTGATCTAGCTTAAGACTGCACAAATCAATATATGCCAGTGTTCACATTTCTAAATTGCAAATTTGACCGGCTGCATTGTAAGTCTGCATTAAAGCAGCAGGAAGAAACAACGTCAGTGAGAAACCTGGCTGCTATGTGTATAAATCACACAGTATTTGCCTTCGCTGAGCCTTGCATGCCATGAATTCATTTGTCTGAAACAAAGGCTATACAACTTTTTTGTCATTAGCCTGAGTCTCAGTTCTTGGAACAGACTTCAAGCATTGAGTATGATTTCCTTCCTTTGTTCGAGCTGGCTCTGAGCGTTTATTTGGGGGGGCTGCACTTTCGCTAATATACAAACTGGGGCGACAATAAAGCTGTTGTGTTGCTCCATGAATCATCCTCTTAAGAGTCGAGGAATTCTTTCAGGTTTTTAGTTTGAATTATTTGAATTCTTTCACACAAAGACCCAAAATGGTCCAGCAGGGAAATTAAGGGCTTTTAATATTTTCTGGTGTTTTGTGGCCTAAACATGCATCCTGAGTTAAACAACACACAGCAGAAAGAGCTGCATCCCGGAGGATAAACTCTCTTACCCCACCTCTCCCTGCTCCCATGCAGCTGCTGTGTGTTTTACATCCTGTTTACACGCTTGTTGACAGAAGATACTGACACATATGGCACAGACGCAGCAGGACTTCGAGAAACTTTCATTGACTGATTATCCACAGGAGTCAGTGTTTAAGACAGCAGGACAATAAATGATATACACGTCCATTGTGTGCCGTTCGTGTCCAGAGAAAATTTTGTTTATCGTATGACATTTTGAGAGACTGTTTCCATGTTGTCATATTGTTTATATGCTTTATGTATTGAACTTAGCGTTTGTTTAGCGCCAGAACCGGAAACTTCACCTTTTTCAAACATTCTCAGGCACATCAAGTTGCATCTGTTGAGGATGGTGCTTCCAGAAAACTGCAGGGAATGTGTGTGTTTGAAGGTTACATATACATTTTTTTTTCTCCCCCCTTGACTGTCCTAAAGATTTAATCTGGCCCCGGGAACAGGTAAGATATTTACTGAGTTTGTAGATTTATCAACACACGGCCGGATGTTGGGAATCATTTTCATAGCAGCATGTGCTAAAAATGCTACGAATTCTGTCAAAGGTTGGGAAAGCAAGACAAAGTAGGTGGTCCTGTGGGCAGAAACATGGAATCACTGGCTACAAAAACAAATGAACAAGTTAAAATTGTAGATTTCAAGCTAATTTCTGAGCATTCAGTACGATGAAGTGACAAAAGTTTGCCACAAATTAAAGGGAGGGAGGAGGTTGGGGTGGATGGATGGGTCATAGTTTGTTTCTTTTAAACACGACCACTTCATGGGCACGTTGAATTATAATCATGACCACAAAAATACTCTATCTTTACCAAAAGACTTATTTCAAGACCAAACAAGTTGTTTTTTGGGCCCAAGTTGTATATATATAATTTTTAAAACAGTGATTTTTATCTGTCATATGCCTCTTAACTCCTGCTCCTCTGGGTTGCATCAGAAAGTAGGAGCAAACAACCTAAATGGCCGCTGAGCTCTCGCTGAGTGCTATTCTGCTCGCACTTTTCTGGAGAATAAACCGAAGTTAAAACCTGTGAAATTATTACCTTCATCTGAGAAGGATCCCCACTGGGCAGTGTATTTTATTTGAGTTCACAAAAGAAAGAAGAATGAAGTGAGCTTAACCATTATTGAAAATGAAGGAACAGTAAGAGTTTTTAGATACACGCAGCAAATAACAATTTCACTCCACAATGAAGTTCGAACCTATGAGAGAGCTGGCTTTAACGGTAACAGCCAGTCTCGTTCTTTCATTCGAATTTGTTGAAAAGAAGCTGTGATGGAAAAAAATGTGCAGTTTGTTTTTTTTCATTCTGTACAACACTTATTACCCAGTGTGAGCAAAGGCAGTGGGTAGTAGCACGAAACATATTTCTTTATAAAAAAAGAAAAAAGAAAAAACAAAACAAAGAAAGGTACAAAGTGTTTAATGTGTTGTAAATGTGTATAAAAGTTAACTTTTACTTTACAGTTTGTGGAAATCACCCAAGCACAAATCTAAAAGTCATTTGAGTCAACTCAGAAATACAAACCACAGAGTTTTTATGTCATCATTGATGTCAGAACCATATATTCTGAAAAATGCAAACATCACTCCTTTCAGAATGAAGCAATTTCTCCATCATTTAAAAAAAAAAAAAAAAAAAAACATCAATGAGCTCCTAGTGTCTCACTGGAGTACTTTAATTTAAGTACAGGTAGACATTTCACCCTAATGACCAACTCCAAACTCATTCCCATCACATCCACCCACTAATAGAGCCCTCGCTTTCTGTTACACTTAAGATTAGACGAGGATTTTCAGAGGAAAAGCACATGTTAGATCTATGTTGGACACACGAATAAAACAAAATGGATTTTCCAAAGTACAGCAGAGAATCGTGCTCAGGGTTGCCGTCTTGATGAGGCTTCTGGGAGCAAAAACCTTTGAAAAGCCTTTGAATCTAAAATTCCAATTATCTTTTGACAGCTGCTTTGACAGCTTCAACCAAGTATGTTCCCAAGTCAGCACAACGCATTTAGCAAGAATAATCATTTGCAAAAAGAAATCAATGAACACAACTGTAATTTTCTTCTCCATCAAATGATAAAAGGTTGATTTAGGGCAAAGCCATTTTTCATCAGTGTGCTGTAATATTACACATACTTTAAGAATCCTCTGTGGACCGCTCATTCAGAGCTCTTCAGCCTTGGATTCAATCTGCTCCCACTGAACACTTTCAGAACTGCAAATGGATGATGACAGCAGCAACTCCAGATGCACCTTAAATGCCCGTGGGCTGCGCTCCTCTCAGATATAAAGTGAAATGTAGAAAAGAGGACAAGATAAAAGTAGCTAGTAGTCAAAAAGAAGTGTTTTTCTATTATTTTTTAATAAATATCCCATATACGTTTTCTTTGAGAAAATTCAAGTCAAGTAAAGTCAATTTATTTACAAGCACTTTGACTAAAGTGCTCTACAGCTACGACACTGCAGGTGTATTACAGATAAGCAAAAAAAAAAAAAAGTGTGGCTGTGAGGGAACGATCTGCAAAGCACGAGGACTCGCTAGTGAATTCCAAAAACAGGGTTTTTATTTCACAGAAAAATGACAATAAAGCATATAAATATATTAAAAAAAGAAAAAGCAATCCTAAATTTTGGGCCCATAAAAGAGGTCAAAAGAACAGAACTTAACTAATGGACAATGAAATAGCAGCACAAACCAAAGGCACTGATCAAACAAACTCAGAACAGACCTGATACTGACCCTTTAAACTGGCTGATCTGACCAGTTACTCACAATAGGGGAAAACATATAACACCTCCAGCTAGACTAACAACAAAAAGCACAAAACAGTACAATCGATCTACTTAATCAATAGAATAACAATGAACAAACCCAAATATAACAAATGACCCAACTCAAATCAAATGAGTAAAGTAATATTTAAATCAAATAAACCCGGTCCACCCCTTGAAGTGGCAGGCACTTGGTACAGTCTGATTGGCAGCTCTGGTATAAAAGCCTTTGCCTGAAGCCAAACACATGACCACAGAAAACTGGATACCCCGGCACCCTAAGACACAGAAACGGTGAGCACAACTTAAAACAATGCTGAACATACAAAAGTTAACTAACTGTGTGTGCTGCAAATAGAACGTCAGTACTTCAAAAGAGCGTCTGTTTAAAATAATAATAAATGTGTTGCTATTTGTATGTGCAATATGAGTGCAAAGTGTTTCAGCTGAAGCTAAAGTGGTTACTGGGGTTACAGACTTTCATGGTTGGGATGGCTGCAAATGCCACCACCACAATGGCCAAATGACATCCTAAATAAAGGCAAAAATAAATGAATAATCTGAAACGCTACATTGAAGGCCTTCCACAATTCAAATATTATGCTTCGTGACTAAAAAGAAGTGAACAAAGCATTTTCAAGTTTCAAGTTTGTCAATTAAATTACAAAATATATGTTATTTAGTTGGTTAATTGTTCAGTTATACTTCGTGTGAGACTCATTTCTCTACAAATAAAGTTTAAAAAGTTTAAATTAAAAGCCTTCTCTGGTGCCAGGAGCTCTCTGATAGACAATAAAACATGTCCCAAGTGTCCTTGGCAGCTTTGCCTTGTGGGAACATGTGCAAACTATTTAAAAACAGACTCCTACTTTCAATCATTTTCCTATAACTAATCCAATCAAATTTACAACAACAAAATGTCAAGGTCAGTGAGTCATTTTCAACATATCCCATACCATCACAGCGGCAGATGATTTCCCTTGATTTTCAACACCTTCCACTGTGATCTGGTTTGAACCTTTCCCGTGCCGTCTCGGATAAACGAAAATTGGCTGTTGATTTCCAATAGCTTCCTATCAGCAGTGGCAGTGATTTACATTTTCTGTTGTTCCGCTGCCTTTAAAACCCTGCAGTCTGATCTTTCTGGTGATTTCATAGCAGTTCAACACCAGAACAGTCTTTCTCTCTCTCTGTACCAAAAGAGAAAAGTCTCTCAAAAAGCTTTTAAAAGCAAGATTTGAGACAGAGTTGGAGCTTTAGTCACAGACAGACAGAGGGATGGAAAAAGATTAATTGGTGTTTTTCTGCGACATCAGTTCTCAGCCATGTGCCAGTGAGAACTATGGCAATTCAGCTGAACCAAACACAAGCTGAGGGAGCGTCTAACGGTTGAGAAGAGGTGCTGGGGTGTCTATTTCTTAAAGTTAAACCAATTAAAGAAGACTGTTCTGGGGGCATGTAGTCATGACATCCCAGGTAAAGATCAGCCTCAGAGCTGAGCCACATGTCAGCGCCTCAGTCGTTTTCAATGTTCCTGTTCCTCCTCTTTATCACGATCCAGTTAAAATAAATCCAAAAGTCCTCTTTGAAGAGTTTCCACATGGTTCTTTTTTTTTTTTTCTCTAATACTCTATTTGCAACCAAGCACTCGTCCCCGTTACCTTCCTTATGTCTCTGTGTGAAAATAGTCTTTGTTGATCCCAGTCAATCCCAAACATCATAAATTATTTTAAACTCCTGTTCATTGCTCATCCTGCTGCAACATCACGTATCTGAAGGTCCTTCTTTACATGCACGGTGACTTGAAAACTGATGATATCATTCCACGGTGATTTAGTGAATAATCATGTGCGTGATCCCCCAATGCGCCTTCCTCCCACATCCCGCAGTTTATCTTCCACTGAGACGGGCCTGATACGTCTGTAAATTCACAGCAGGGGGGATGAAGGATCGTGACAGAAAGTGGATCCCGGCAGGGCGAGGTACTGCCTCTGACATGTTGGCTATAAATCTAGAAATTCAATCTTTCGTGCTACAGAGCTTAGCATTTCAAAAATGTCAGATATAAGCTGCCAATAGATATCTTCTGTGACAAATACTTCTGAGGAATATGACACAACACTCACAGTCGTAACAATGGCACACGGAGGACAAAAGCTGTGATCGGAGGCAATTGTTCTGTTTCTGAATGCAATTCATTTACAGCATTATGTGAATGAAAAGCCTTTGTATGTCAGCTCCTATTTCTAAAGAAAGTGTATTGGCCATAGCCATTGGTGCCTTGCAGGTTCATTTATTGGCCAAATCAGAACTTAGAGCCACTCAGTTATATTACATCTCACGGCAAGTTCAGTTTAGACTTGAGCTCACAAACTTTGAAAAAAATGAGTCTTTAATTCACTTAGGCTTACGTTTTTATGCACTTTTCTTGCTGTGGACAAATCTGATGAAATTACTGAAAGCGACAATGAAGAAATACTAATTACAATCACTGTTTGTGTATCCAAGCCTTGACATGTCTGATTCTAACAGCCACTGAGTTTCATTGTTGTTCAAAAACTAAACAGTGAGCCACAGTTGCTCTGGCTAACATATTCCTATATGACAATTAAAAGGGTGTGTTTTGAAATTATCCCAACATACAACAACTTAGTTCTGCATTTCCAGCCAAGTGCCCTGAGGAAATCATGTCCTAGAATGCACCTTATGATTGTCATTCTGTGCCACCATTTAGTGCTAATACAGGAAACAGTGTCTCCTTTATAGTGAGAGGTTAATGAGACTTTTTGTTTGTCCGTTCATCTATTCATCCATTTTCTTCTGCTTATGCCGTATTGGGTCACGTGGCAACAGGTGAAGCAAAGCATTCCAGATTTTTCTTTCCCCTGTGATGTAGAATCCCAAAGCAGAATCCCTCTAGCAAGTTCTTGGTTTATCTTGGGTACTCCAATGGGAGGCATCCTAATCAGATTCCAAAACCACCTTAACTGGTTCCTTTCAATATGAAGGTGCAGCGTCTCTACTCTGAGCTCCCTCCAGATGTCTATGCTCCTCATCCTATCTCTAAGGCTGAGCCAAGATGCAATATAGAGGAAACTCACTTTGGCCTTTTTTTTTTTTTCTTATCTTCTTTTGTTGGTCACCCCCCAGAGCTCATGTCCATGGGTGAAGGCATGAACAACCATTATAGATGTGGAACAGTGGACCTGCTTGTGATTTGCTGAGGGCATTACTTCGGACTTTAACCATTTAATCTACATGGGTGGACTTGGGGAAGGCCTAACACCGTGTCCCTTGGGGAACCCTGTGGGGCGTACTGTTGAAGTATGGGTTGTCGACGCTGTTCCTTTTACAACCAAAGTGAGAGCTGTGTTTGTATCCATAGCACAAAGTCAAACATGCTTCCAGTGTGTTGTCCCTTGTTTCCGATCCTTTTTGTAACGTTCATTAACAGGATCTCAAGATGCAGCAGGGGCTGAGGAGGGTGTCCGGTTTGGGATCCTCTGAGTCACATCTCTGCTTTTTGTAGATGACATGGTTCTGTTGGCTTCATTAGACCATGACCTTTAGCACACACTGGGACAGTGTGCAACTGAGTGCAAAGTGGACAGGATGCAAGTCAGCACCTCCATGTTTAAGGCAATAGTTGTGTTCCAGAAACCGGTGGATTGCTCCCTACGGACGGAGAATGAACTGCTGCCATAAGCCAAGGAGCTCAGTATCTCTGGATCTTGTCCACCTTCACTTTGTGTTTGTGTTTGAGTTTATTTTTGTTTCCCACAATCATAATTTAACCTTTAGTTTTTATATTTAACATAACCACAATCTTTTCCTATTTTTAACCATCCTATAATTGATACGTTTATCATTCATCAGATTTAGGGGAATTTAAAAACACTGACTTTGGGAATGAAAGCAACAAGTAAGAATTTTTTTAGAATCATCCAACATCAATGTGTTTGTCTGGTGAAAGAATCTGCAAAAACTCACGAGTACATTAAATGTCTATCAATCTGCAGCTGAAAATAATCCCCAACAAATGCACTACTTACTAATGTTTGAGGAACACTTCGGCTTTAAGGAACTAGTTCCACTTTCAGAAATAAAACTACATATTTGTGGCCTGTTTTCCAAAGGTTTATGAGAACCTGTGGGGCCACAGATCAGACGGTGAAGCTATAAAGTCTTGAGAGTCAAAATAACACCTTGCTGATTTTGGTCTTTTTGATGATGACGGTAGAAAACCTGAATCAAATCTGTGCTTTCCAGATATTTGCGGCTCTCAACCTCCCACCTGTGCTTTCAGACAGGATGCACACTTTAGGAAACTTGAGGACACGAAAGTCACGTTCAAGTTTATTTCTGGCCACAATCAAAGTTGGGCAGCTGGCGCCCCTGTGGAGGGATGTTGTGTCGGGAGGCCGTTAAAGGAGGGCTGCCCGCTCTCTCTGTCACACTCATAAAGCCACCAATTAGAGTAAAAGCACTGTGGATCTTCCCTCTTTCACCTTGTGAATGTGACATTTCGAGCCAGATATAATGGTGTTGAAAAGCAGCCAGCAGCCTCTGGAATCCATCTGTGGTCTGACTGAATAAATTAATCTGCAGCAGATACTGACTCAGCCCTCTCAGGTACCCTCCGCATACTGATTCAAGAGCGTGAGATGGTAACAAAAAAATAGGTATAAAGATGTATTTGCTGAAGAGCGAGAAAACATACCACCCACTACTTTTAATAGTTCAAGATAGAGGCACAATGTTTGAGAGAGTAAAGTTTTACAAATTACCCTTTTGCACACACTGTTCTCCATAATCCATCTATAATAGTCGTTGTAATTTACTCCCACTTTCTCCCAGCCTGCCTTACCCTCACCTTCTTCAGGTATAGCGATTTCCTGAAAATTACTTCTGACAGCGTCCAATAAAGGATGTCAACTTGTGCCTTCAGCTGTGTTACAGTTTTTAGCTCAATGGGCAAGAGCAAAGGAGATTTTCCACCTCAGAGTTGCAGTGCTTACTCATAATGCACCATATCTCCTGGCTGTGTTGCATTATGGTCTGTTGATGCTGCCGTCACAGGAGATATAGATTTTTTATTTATTTTTTTTTTTTCTATGCCTTTTAATTCTGACAGACTGACAACAACACCTGACCTTAACTAGATATCACAGACAGCTGAAAATATTTCCTTTCTTTCTTATTTTCTAGTTGCGATGGAAACGTGCAGAAAAATAAGCATGAATTTATAAAAGGGCACGTTGAAAATTGCTGCTTTGTATCATATTTATGGCATAGAAATGGTGATTATATCTTTAAATTGATATTTATAGCTTGTCTCTGGCTTCAAATGCTTACTGGTTGTGCTGTAGACACTTTTTCCTATAAAAGTTCCAGATAATGAGGCAGGAAATTGTATTGTTTGTGTGACATCTTCAAAACCAGACATCACAGATCAGCAGCAGCTGGATTTATAATTTCCTGATAAACCGCATTGAAGTCAAAACATTGTACACTTTTATGTATTTTTTTTCGAAAAACTTGTCTTGGAGATGTGCGTTATCTGCTTCACAAGTGCAGTTGTGTGACCCTTTTGCAATCTGTAAGTCTTTAAATGACTTATGTGCGTGGTGTGAGTGCTTCAGTGTAGAGCAAATGACACATTTAGCAGTAATTGTATAGGATGTCTCTCCCCTGGGTGCTCTATGACGTGTGATATAACGATGAGGCTGTGGTGCTTATTGTGACTGTGTACTATGGAGCATATCATATATTTTTTTTATTCTTATTTGCACTGCTGCTATTGTCGTGTTCTTCCACACAAGTTTCGTTGTACTTCTGCACAATGACAATAAAGTCTCTTTATCTTATCTTTATCTTTATCTTTATATCCAGAGGCAAAGGCACAAATTTGTAATCTCTGTCGTGTTATTGGAAATCATTCCTATAGGTGAAGCTGCTGGATGATCTTTGGCACTCTAGAAAATTGTAGCATCAAAAACATAATGTGGAATATTGTTTTTTTTTGTGTTACATTACTGGTTGGGATCTCAAGGCCATCACTAGAGAGAGATCAACTAAAAGTTCAATTTGTGTTTATCAAAAGTTTTGTTGAATAAACCTGCATTAACTAACTTTTCTGCCACATGGTAGCAAAACATTATTAGGTTATGATGACGTGGCCAACAAACATTAGGATTCATTTATGCTTATGTTTCTTCCCAACGAGTGGATTCAAGTTCAATAGCCTTTCTCCTTTGATTTCCAGTTTTGGACTCCACCAGCTCATGAGGGAAATGTCTGACTATTTAGCTGCTAAATACTCCACTGTGTTCCCCAGCTGTTGCTACCTATGCCTGTCTGTCATTTGGTGTTAAGTAAGGACAGCTTTTCCAGGTTTTGCTGTCAGTTGCAGCTGGAAACAAGGCTGATGAGAACCAAGACAAATTCAAGTTTTCTGACATGAATTTTGAAAACGGTGGTTCTACTCATATCATCATAGTCATGAGTCGACCTGCTGCAAGAGGTCGCATTGCCCCTCGAGAAAAAAACAGACATTGCTATTTTCCTAAAAGGGCTGTTTGTGGTTTTTACAGAATGCAGCAGTTCGTTACACATTGGGCTGTATTAGTGTGTCAATGACTAGTTCTGGGGTGTGTGGAGCACAGTGTGTGGACAAAGCACAGGATTTCTGGAGGATGATTTAGAACTTCCAACTGTGTTTGTGCACCATCGATAATAGCATGTACAAAAATGTGAAGTGTCTCCAAAATCCGACGGGGATTACTTTATTACAACTCTTCCAGTGATGAATTCTAAATATGTGGATGTTTTTCCTTACGTCTTTCCTCGTGGTAGCAACTTGTGGGCTGCATATGGATGTCCGCAGAAGGGTCCACATGCACCCTTACAGACCTTTACAAACATACAGATGCAAAAGCACAAATTGGCCTTTACGAATGAAAATAAACAACAAAGTTGTGAGCTGTAAAACTGAAACAATGAGATAAAAGGTGGTAAATTGCTTCATATAGTTAGAAGAAACTACAACGACTGGTGATGTGTTTGTGGAGGACCCTATAAGTGACATCCATCCATTATCTATACACCCTGGACAGATCGCCAGTCAATCACAGGGCTACACTAAGAGACAGAAAACCAAGCACACTCACATTCACACCTATGGACACCAATTAACCTCAACATGTTTTTGGACTGTGTGGGAGGAAGCTGGAGAACCCGGAGAGAACCCACGCTGCACAGGGAGAACATGCAAACTCCACGCAGAAAGATCCCGGTGCCCCCACTGGGACGGCAACCTTCTTGCTGCAAGGCAATGGTGCTAACCACCCAGCCACCGTGCAGCCTCCTGTAAGTGACAATATTTGGATAAATGTAATGATTTCATTATAGAAATAGTGACAAGTGCAGCATTAAATTTGGGCAACTAAAACTACTGATCAAAGTAAAAATGTTTAAAAGAAATGACTGTTGGTAGAAGATAGAAAACAGCAGGCTTGACTGTCAAGTTTGGACTCTGTGTTCTTGTTGTGCACTATAATAATGTCACACTTCTTTATGCCTCTACTTCTGACAGATGCAATTATTTACCCAGTGACGGGGGGCTTTTCAGTTGGAAAATGGAATTGTGTGTTCTATTAAGCATTTGGCCGCTCATTCAATCTTGTTATCTTCCCGCTGAAAACAATAATTAAACAGGGTTGCGTGTCAAGAATACGGTCTCAAAGCGCCATCGGCACATGGAGACCCAAGTTTTAATATTCAGTCATTTCAAAGTATTTCCAGGCCACTTTAACGTTTTTTTTTGTTTTTTTTTATTAATCCTGCAAATTCTCACTGAATACTGTCACCATTTACATGTCACAAAGGGAAGAGGGCAACATATACAGTGATCCAGAAACGGCAAGTGCAAATCTGCTTGTGTGACCACAATCGTAGTGACAGGCAGCTCGAGCAGTCTTCCGGAGGGGTGAGAGTGTTGGGGGGGAGAGAGATGGCTGGTAGTGATGGGTGAGGAGTGGCAGGCGTGTGCTAATTCAGCAGCCAGGTCCATGACTGTATATGTGCATGAAGGATAATGTCTGTAACGCATTTTGTCTGAGTGTCTCTGTGTTCTTCGGGAAGCTCAGTCAAGCCGGACACCCGCTCTATAAGCGGGAGGCTGCAGAAAGATATTGGCTGAAATTTATTTTACAGTCGTCATGGTGCTGGGCAAAGGTGTGCATGCAAATTCATGAGTTCTGCTTGTGTTGATAAGGAGTTTCACTGAGAGCTGACATCAAAGAGTGTGCAACGTTAGTATTCTGGCCCTCTCGGTGAGCTCTACCATGTAATGTGAGGTGACAATATACACTAAATGGAGGCGAGGCGATAGTGTTGTAAAAGAAAGGAAAAATTCAAAATCATACATTGTGGATTTACCTGCATGGCATTGTCAGCTTGCATTGATATTCTATGAAGGTTTGGCTGTAGGTCGGTCATGGTGTTTCTTATTCAGATGCTGCTCCTGCCGTGAAGGATAGAATTGCAGAGCCTGACTGACACTTTTGGAATTCAATTAAATTAATCTGGCTTGCAGACGGTTCTTGGAAAATGAAAGTCTTGTTGGATTGGAATCCAGCAAAAGATGGACCACAGTGGTATTTTTAATGATTCGAGTGTAATTCAAGATAATGAACGAGGCGTGACGCACGAGGAGAGGAAAAGACTTGAAAGTAGCACAGCGTTTGTCTGGACGAGGCGCAGGAGGATATTAAAATATTAAAGCGATCCACTGTGGTCCGAGTCTGTTCGCTGGCACCAAAAAACAAAGTTGATCTGTGATGTAATCTGGCTAATCGAATCGGTGTGAAGATGAACAAGCAGTTTGTGTGATCAGTCAGGCAGCACAGCACCAAATCATGTCTTTTTATTAATAAAAAAAATATATCTATCAAAGAGACACTGTCCACTGAGCTGTCTTTATCTTTGATTTCTCTTCAAACCAGCTCTAAAATGTTCAAAAATATCATACGAATGTCAAACTCAGTAAGCAAAGCTGAACGCTCTCATCATGGAGTTGACTTCTATTTATTTTTTAACATTGATTTTCCCTGCTGGAGTAAGAACGACGAGGTGAGGCGTGCTGTTTTCAGGCTGTCTGGGAGTAATTTAGAGGTGAGTTTATCCACAGTATCTGATAAACCCTTTAATCCGGTCTCTTTAATTAACAGCTAACAAGCTGTCAAGACCCCAGTCAGTCACCAACTCTACAGGCATAAATTCAATACCTTCAGCTGACAGGCGTATGATAAAATCTAGGCATTGCCCAAGTTATTTGTTAGTGTTTGCCTTAAGATGCAGCGATATGCAAATAGTAATTATCACTGTTACTTTAACGCTTTGATTCACCTGAATACATAATAAGCTTAAATTAAACACACTGACTGGGGCTATGAAGAGCATTTGAGCGATCAAATTTTAATCAACCTCAAGCAAAAATATTTTAAAAATCCTGTGGTTCCAGGTTCGTAAGTGTTGGGGTGTTTTTTTTGTTGTTGTCGTATATGAGGGTAATTCAAAAAGTTCTCTTCCTTACTTAGAAAGAAAGGGCTTATCTCCAATTTTGGGGCACAACTGTATTCTATACCCCCGTCTATCACTATATTACAAAGTAAACAATCGAAACACACTGAAGACTAAAAAGTTCAAGAAAGTGGAATCTGTCGGCAAGGTGATGGTTTCTGTGTTTTGGGACAGTGAGGGATTGCTCATGGTTGACTTCTTGCAAAAGGGTCAAACCATAAATGGGGACTATTGTACTTTAGAATTGCGACAGAAGCAATCAAAGACGAAAGGAGAGGGAAGGTGGTTTGCTGTCGTTCAAGAACATTGTGCCTGTCCACACAGCGCACAAATGTTGCTTTGGAAGGGAACGAAATGCTTAAAAAATCTTAGTGCACTGAAATTAAAGGAGAAAATAATGCAATAACAACCTTTGCCTTGTGATGTTTTCTGGCGAGACGGAGAAGTTCTTTCGTACGGTTTATTAAAACAATCTGTGGTGCAACTTGGACAAAAGCGTCAGGGACAAAACCCGGGGTTCATCAGGTGTTTTAGGTCTTAAACATCCGACACTCTCACTATGTAACCCAGCTGAGGAACCTTTTTAGTATCTTCTAAGAAGTTCCTTGTGGGTCTTCTCATCTGTAGTCCACAGATTCCAAAACAAAAATCCAAGGACCCAGTGCAGGGACTGGCTGACGATCTGCTACCAGGTTAGCATACTTGTCCCTCTTTCTTTATTGTGGCTTCTCGAATCGGTCTTCCCAGGGAACCGTTAGTTGGAGCAAGACTAATTGTCAGGATGATGTGGATGTCTGGACTATGTCTGGCCGGAGTGTGGTGGCTATGATGGTGTCCGGAAACCTCAGCTGTCTCCCGAAGTCGACCAGTCTCTTGTTAGATGACCACATGACACTGAGCTTTTGGAGGCTGCTTTTCCACCTGCTCAAACGAAGGTGATGAGGTATTTCTTTGGGTGTTGCTGCTTGCCGTGGTAGATGCCAGAGCAGATTGTGTCTGCTACTGCCTAAAATACTGCATTGTGGTGCTAGCCACCCCTATAAACTGGATGTTTTGGACTTTTGGACATTTGACAGCATCACATTGGACTCAGGAAATTTGTAATGGCTATATCCTTTTCCAAGTTCTTTCCTGTCCTTCTCTGGAAACTTAACAATACAAATGACTAACTGATCAGTCAGTGATAAAAGCACCTGGCAGCACTAGTGTTGGGTGATAATACTTTTTATATTATAAGATTACTGCCCACTCCTTTGCAATTCCTTACACATGTTGGTGGGAGCATGTAGCTTGGATCTACCCATATATCATAAATGACAAACACAATATCAACTTAACAGCTAATCATTCACAATTATGCGAGTATGTTTTATTGCAACCAAAAACCAAGATGTGGCCCAGCACAGGCTCTTAACTAATGCATTCTCTTTGCAATTAAGCTGTGATAAAATAAGCGTGATTGTTTGAAGTACATGTCATAAACTGAGAATATCTAATAAGTAGCAACTTTGCAGCCTTTTGGGCACCAATGACTGTGCAGAGGCATATAGTATTGAACACAGCTGCCTCTACAAAAACAATAAAATCTGGGCTCACATAGCCTACAGTACACCATGCTTCAAAATGCAACTAATGAACCAATTCACTAGTACACAGCTACTTTCCAGGGAGTACAGAAACAATGTGGATGCATCTGGGATTCTTATTTATTTCATTTTTTTAAGGCAACAAAACCAGCTTTTAACATTAATGGATTATTTATTTGAAAAAGTAACAAAACAGCTGAACACTGAATTGCAACTCTAACACACTGTGCTACTTGTTACAATGAAAAAGCATTCATCATACTGTAAAGTTTATATGTTTGTTTTTGTTTTTTTTCTTTTAAAAAAATAACATTAGTGAAGAATCGTTTTCCATTACCTACATTTGTGTATGCTGTAATTAAACACAATACTTTAAGTAGCTTATCACTCTTAAGTTGTCTGCCAATAAAGTACAAGTAAACACGTAAGGCAATTATTCCCACTGTCCTCTTACTGTAGCTTTTGGCTGATGAGTCTGACAAAACAATGTAAGAAGAGAAAAAATCATTGTTTTATTTGGAACAGTTTTTCTCTTCATACATTCATGTATTGATTTTCCCATCCTGCCTTTTTATTTTGAAGCTTGCACCACACAGCCCTGCTTTCACTGTGCCCTGTATAGTTATTGAGTTTAAATGAATCCTTTTTTCTTTTTTTTTTTTTCCGATTAACCAGCTACTGCCTGTGAACATAACCGATTCTCAGGATCAAAACAGTGACTGACAGCACCGAAGCTATAGGCAAAAACAGGCAAAGTTCATTTTCAGTTCAGAGAATATAAATGTCTCTCTATAAATCTATTCAATGCGCCTTTGGCTCGCACCAGCTGTCCGTGGCCGAGCTTCCACATGCCTGCGGTCGAATTTGTTTGTTTCCGCGGACAGACAAGCCTCTCTTCCTACCAGTGATGTGAACAACCCAGACAATCCCATAAGCATATTGTGTCATCTCTCTTCAAAACGGTAAAACTTTAAAATTACAAAGTACCATCCAGTGTGATGTAACAAATCATACTGCTCATGCTGCGCTTCTGGACTCGGATGCACAATGCTGGAGGTGATTCTCTCTGCTGACACAGAAGTGGCTGCAAAGTAGCAGCAAACTGCGTCACAAAGTTCCAGTTTGAAACCAAAAAGCGAACAAACAGTATTTCTACTTCACATTTAAAGTTAAAGAATATCAGGCCATGGAAAAAAACATGTTCATGTCGATGGTTTGTATCTGGAGGCTGTGAGAAAGAGAAAGAGGAAAAGGCTCCAGTAGATATTTTAGGATCCTCTGTTTTCAGCATGTCTTGAAGGAAAAGGATACGGCCACAACCCACTATTATAGTGAACAGAATTATGTTAATACTTCCCTGTTGATTCAGATGGATGCCTCATTTCCATAAGTACACTGACCAAGAATAATCCGATTATTAAGGACATTCCCAGACATTTAGCAGTGCGAACTTCACACACAAAATCAATAACTGTCCAAGTAAAGTCAGTAAAAAACCATTTCAGTCAAAACTGAGCAATGCTGACTTGCTGAGGTGGTCTCAGAATCCCAATACCTGCGTCCCAAAGCTGCTTCTAAGCTGCAGGTCTATCGTCAGATATTGTGCAAGGCCAAACATCCAGAGTGAGGCCACATCCAGATTTATTAGCTTTCCATTTTATGAATCCTCTTGTGATTCATTTTTCTTCTCGTCTCAATTCTCTACTGGCCTGCTGCTCTCGGACGTGTCTGTTGACTCCCTGCAGTTTAAAAAAAAAAAAACTCACCGGTGGACTGAACCTACAGCAAACAGGTGTCAGATTTCATTTTATCAGGGTGAATATCTAATTGAACTGCGGTGAGATATTTACTTTATCAAATTTGACAGTACATTTTTTCAACAGGCCAATCTTCTCACTTTTAATGCATGGACACAGAAACGTATACTGTGCTGTATTTATCCTCAGTTGTTTTATTATTGTGCAAATGAATATGAGGATCTATAATTTTAGTTCAAGTTTTGTGCTGCCAGGGAGCTAGGAGAATCAAAAGGTGGTTCTGTATAATAGGTTTTTAAAATGTTGGGGATTATTAAAGTGGAGCAGAACAAATGGAAAGTAGAACCATTCGGCTTGTGTAGCTTTGTACATAAGATAATGTGAATTTTTTAATTACATTGTTTCGCACATTTCAAATAAAGCACCTATTCTGGCTTTTTCTATGGTCAAAACTAGTGTATCACACATTATGCATTAAGTTTGAAAAAACTAATACATTATGTTGTTGGCACACTACTCGTTGTGCTGCTTTGTGCAACACCGTCTCACATGCATTGTTAGAAATATAGATATATATAATTGTCAGTTAAAAATAGAACAGTGGACCTTCCATATGCCCACATATCAGCACAATTTCCTAATAAAGCTGTGATTATACTCCTCAGCAGAAGTGCACAAGGACAACTGCAGATGCCATAAATGCATAGTTGTTGTTATACCACTTTCTAGTGTGCATGGAGTCAAATCAAGTTTTTTTTATACAGCAACACGAGTTCACCAAAGTGTTGTATAAGTTATCAGCCAGGAAGCTACAAATATACAGTTAGGTCCATATATATTTGGACAATGACACAAGTTTTGTTTCTTTACCTGTTTAATGAAACATATTCCAATTACAGTTATATATAGTGGACGTGGACATAAAGTGCAGACTATCAGCTCTCATTTGAGGATATCCACATTCAAATTGGATGAAGGGTTTAGGAGTTTCAGCTCCGTAACATGTGCCACCCTACTTTAAACGGGACCAAAAGTAATTGGACAATTGACTCAAAGGCCATTTCATGGGCAGGTGAAGGCAATTCCAATTATGCTATTATGTCATTGGTATTGGTATATGGATGAATCATTTTCATGGTAAAGAGAAACCCCTTCACAACAGCCAACCAAGTTAAAAACACTCTCCAGGAGGTAGTCGTGTCATTGTCCAAGTCTACCACAAAGAGAAGACTGCATGAGAGTAAATACAGAGGGTTCACTGCATGGTACAAGCCACTCATAAGCCTCAAGAATAGAAAGGCTAGATTGGACTTTGCTAAAAAACATCTAAAAAAAAGCCAGCACAGTTCTGAAGAACATTCTTTGGACAGATGAAACCAAGATCAACCTCCAAAGCATACCACATCATCTGTAACACATGGGGGAGGCAGTGTGACGGCTAGGGCATGCATGGCTGCCAGTGGCACTGGGTCACTGGTGTTTATTGATGATACGACACAGGAGAGAACCAGCCACATGAATTCTAAAGTGTTCAGAGACATACTGTTGGCTCAAATCCAGTTAAATGCAGCCAAATTGATTGGGCAGCATTTCATAATATAGATGGACAATGACCCAGAACACACAGCCAAAGCAACCCAGGACTTTGTTAAAGCAAAGAAGTGGAATACTCTTGAATGGCCAAGTCAGTCACCTGATCTCGACCCAACTGAGCATGCATTTCACCTGTTAAATACTAAACTTCTGAAAGAAAGGCCCACAAACAAACAACAACTGAAAACTGCTGCAGTAAAGGCCTGGCAGAGCGTTCAAAAGGAGGACACCCAGCGTCTGGTGATGTCCATGAGTTCAAGACTTCAGGAAGTCATTGACAGCAAAGGGTTTTCAACCAAGTATTAGAAAGGAACACTTTATTTTAAGTTATTTAACTTGTCCAATTAATTTGGACAAGGCAAAACAAGAGAACAACTTGGAAGGTCAGTTTCTAAAATAACTTGAATATACAATTCTTAAATATTAAGAGCAACCAAAAGCCATTGAAAACATGTATGTCTTGATTTTTTTTCCCTCAAATGTCAATGGAGAAGGAACATTTTTGAGAGAAGAGTCCACTCAGAGGATTTTGTTTCAAACAGTAGATCAGTGCTTCTGTTCTTGGTGCATAGTGGCCATGGAGATACAAATCTTTGGGCTGCTGGTGTCCGCATGCAGGTCTGTGCAGGTCTTGTGGACACGGAAAGTGTAACACGGGTGTAAACGAGACATTCACAAAATCTGTCACGAACATTTTCAACCTTATTGTGACACCGGATGGAATCACCAGTCTTTTGATATGTCATCTATGAATGTCAGTGCAAAATCTTGTGTGCCATTTTAGGCAGCAAAGTTCAAGAGCTGAGTCTGGTGGTGCTGTAAGAGAAGTCCTTCAAGTCACAATGATCCTCCAGGGACCATAAATACATGGTGGGATGACAGATTGAAACAGCAAGCATCCACAGGGCAAAAATGTACTGATCATCCTGATGCACAACATCTCTGGAGACAATTTTATCAGCCTGGTGACAGTCCCTGCATCTGGTTAGTGAGTCTCCTGGATGCGTCCCTGTGGAGGTATTCCAGGCGTTATTCCAAGCATTAACTGGAAGTGGGCACATTGGAAGGTTTATGTGTCTCAGGTGGACTTTAATGCCTTGGGATGCCCTCGAAGATTCAGGGGGACATGACTTTTTCTGCGGTCAATAAGCAGTAAGGGAATGGGTGGACAAACTGCCAGACCAGTCAGGAGGTGGTGTTTTACTGCATGCTCGAAAATTCAGCTATCCAAGGCCTTTAGCTGCAACACCACTGGCAAATTTTGAAAATGAAGCCTCATTTGTCAAGTACTGTACGTTCCCTTTTCCATCCCCACATGACACTAAAATGTTTAGCTGCAACAACTCTTCCACACAAGCAAGACATCAAGTCCCATGATACTGAAACTAAGGTTTCAAAGTTTTTCTGTCCACTTCTTTTCCCCCAACCGTGTAAAATGTCAGATCCTTCAATTACATATGTTTGAAGGCTATAACCATTTTACACTCCGGAAACATGATTATACTGGGGCGAAAGGTGAAGTCTCGGTGTGAAATGGCATTCTGCTGAGCTAATTTTACCTCCGGGAGGTGTGACTGAGCAGCAGCTCTCTGTCACAGATGGACACCACTTTTCTCAGCTCCATCTCTAATCCACATGTGGTACCTGGGGGCTCTGATGAGTTTCGGTGGAAGAGGAGGAGGAGGATACACTGACTCTGACTCTGGTACAGTCACATTGTTCCCACTCTGAAGCATCATTTTTAGATCCTTCAGCCAAGTGGCAGATAATCTGATCAGGGCAGTTTGGCATTTAAAACAACTTGTACTGATTGGAGCTCAGTCCCACGCTTTCTATTTATTTGTTCACTTTTGTCAGCTCAACTTTAGGAATAAAAAAAAAAAAGCTTGCACAGCTTTCCCTACAGCATCTGTGCTGTGTTTATATATAATGCGTATAATGGTTTCTTGACTACACTTCTACATTTTGTTCAGTTTATGAAAAGAAGCCTCGCTGTTCGTCCTTGAAGAGATGCTGCAGTAATACCACCATCCAGGCTAAGGCTGCTTATAAAGCCACTGCTGATTGTGTTTGTGCATTTTGTGACTTTGCCTGTGGAGCAAAAGTCACCTCTGCAAAAAAAAAAAAAAAAGGGAGTTGTTCTCACTGGAGGGAGAAGTATTCAGATCATTTATTTCAAGCTGCTATATGGGATGTTTCTTATAATAGCTTTGTATAAATTGCAAGTAAAAACTGTGTGAATTTGCATCTCGTTTTATAGCACCTAGTTTTGTGGCTTCAGCTGACTGCCCACTTTAATGCTTTGGTTTGCTCGCACCACACCAGTGGCATAGATAGCACCATGATCTGAGAAAAGAATCTTAAATGAACTGTTCACCATAGTTGATCAGCACCAAATGAAACCTGACACAGTTAGCAATGACTGAGTAGATCGTAGTCGAGCATTTAAAGCTGAAAAGACAGAAGTTCCACTCAGGAGTTGGTGGAGACCAAAAGCGGAGCTAAAAGAGACAACATTAGTCAAACCAACAGCCTTAAAGTTGTAGTAGGCAGTTTTTCATTGTAATTAGAGGGATTTGAGTGGAAACTAGACTTATATGTCTCATCACAGCTTCTCAGACTTTACATTACATTACTTTAAATTTCAGCCAATTACAGGGCTTTTCACCCACAACAGACGATAGATGACTTTTCACCTTTTTTTCTTATTTGAAACACATTCTTGTTTGGTAGGAGTTGAGGTAAAAGTGTGCAGGAGGAGGGCCGTATAATTTAAAATTCTTTCATTATATATTATTAATACTATCATAGTTTTACCTTTTCCACGTTACTGCCTTCTGCAGCTTTAACTCCACTGAGTAGCTTTTCACAGAGCTCTCAACCACAACCATCAACCAAAGCTAGAAAAGGCAAACTTGTTCCTTCTACTGAGGAAGACCATGAGGAGAAAATAAGTTGTTTTTGCCAAGAATGTACTTTCACACGTAGTAAAGTTGTTAAGGCAACTGACTCCAGACAATCTTGGGAAGTGGCTCTTCTGCAGGAGTTATAAAAATACTGTTTCAGTGTCACAGTTGGTCAAGGTGGACCTTATTTCTGCTATTTCACATCGTCTTGGCAAGAAGTGCATGCAGAGACAGACATAGATGAAAATGTGCAGCTACAAAGTATCAAAGATGACAGCTGAGTGGCTGCACCACAGCTGGCAGGCTGCTCTCTCAGACCTCACCAGAAAGAAAATCAAGTTGGCTGTCAATATGATTGCTGTCACCACAATGTGCCTCCATTATGATGCACCACACAGATCGTATTTTCACCTTTCACTCCTTCCAGCAGCTTGCAGCATGTGTTCAGCACATCTCCGCTGCTTCCTGTGTACCAGCCAAGCTAAAGTGCAAACTGCCCCTTAAGATGTGAGAAGCCTTTAAGCAAAGAGAGCTTATCCTCAGCTACCAGACCATGAGGAATGCTGGAAGTTGAAGTTTGGCAGTCAGACATAAACGGAGGCTTCCATTTCTAAAATGCAAACAGCCTCCTAAGGTAAATAGTTCCAACCAATCAGCTGCTGCTCTCGCCGCAGAGCCAATTCATGTGAATGGAAATGTCTCTACTGGAAACCAAACAAAACCTGAAAGATGTAGTCGACAGAACACCAAGGAGGAAATGCATTTATGTCAGCCAGAGATACCCAACTTGCGGCTCGCGGGCCAAATCAGGCCGGCGACAGGGTGCTGACTGGTCCACCAACAATTTTTCTAATACACAGTGAAAATTAACAGATTTTTTCTTTTTGCTTACTGACCACTTGTTTTTGCAAAAGTGGCCCCCAGGTAAAGCAAGTTCAGCATCCCTGGTGTACGTGTGGTGGGGAATACTGCAGCTGGCCTGCCTCACCTGCTGGCCAATCACCTAATCAGAGCAGGATATTTAAGTCAAGTGCTTTCCTTTGTTCTTTGTCTGCTTCCTGAGCTCTGTCCCTTCTGTGGCTGGTAGTGTTTGGTGCCCAGCTTTGGTTGACTTTAAAGCCATTTTGACCCTCTGCTAGACCAGTGATTTTGTTAATGGCCCACAAGAGAGGTGGTTCTCCTGCATTTTAACCACTGCTGTTTTGCCTGTTAATTAATTTTTTTTGCACTGGTTTGGCCAGCTGGGCTATGTTTTTGTTTCTCATTCTTTTGTATTTAGTTCTTTTCTTTTCAGAGCAGAGTGCCACTTGGTGGAGAGACTAGGCACCCGTGGTGAGGTCCCTTTCACTTTCTTTTTGCATGTGAGTAACTGCACAGGGACACGACACAGATTGCACCATTTTGCTGTGAGGATTGCTGTGAGACTTGTGTTGCACCCAGGTGAGCATAGGTGGCACCCCTGGACACTCCTCTTTGTAGTCTGCCTCTCCACAAGCGGCTTCTGCTCGGTTCATTGTTTTTGATAGTTTTCTTTGGGTTGGATTTTAAATTGCCGTTTTATTGATGGTGTTGCTTTTTTTTTTTTTTAAACTTCCTATTGAGATATTTTTAGTATTCATATATTTCAGTATTATCAATAAAAACTTTTGATTTACTTTTGAAAACGCATCTCTGCCTCCCAGTACTGAATCTGTGTGCCTTGTTATTCACTTTTCAAGCATAAGACAGTACAGTTAGTATTTCCTGGGGTGCAATCCTCCAGGTGGCGTTGTTTGGCGTTCCTTTAAGTCCTCCATATAGTGCACCTCACCACAAACGCAAGCTGTTTGTCTTAAACAAATGGTGCCACATTTGTTACTTTGTGTATCACCAGGCTGGTCTTTTGGCCAGGAGAACAGCCTGGCCACCAGAGCAAAATAATAGCAATCATCGCTGTTGCCTTCTCTACAAACAGTGGTATTTTGGTAATTGCTTTACTTTGTAAGGTGACCCTTCAGTTTGACCACTGATTGGAGCTAAAATCGTATCAATAGAACAATGTACAGTGTAACAGTGTGGAGCACTTCTTAGATTTTTTTGGGATTGATCGCATGAAAAACAAACAAACGTAAGGGCCCTCAGCTCTGCATGAATCTCTCTCTTTTTTTTTTTTTTTCCTTCAACAAACTTTTAGATTTACAGTGATGCAATGCCAGTAATTCAGTAGTTACAAGCTGTCAGTGTGGAGAAGTATTAATCCTGTAGGAAAGGAAAAACTGAGCTCTGCCTTGTTGTTGGTTTAGTACTGTACCGATTTGACTTGCTCAGGAGCTGCAATATTACTACCATCACCGTCTGCTTTTGTCTGGAATACTGATGAAAAACTAGCTGCAGATTTCCTATCCAATCTTTTATTCAATCAAACCTGTTTGTTTTCAACTCAGTTTTAGATTCACAATTGACTGACATGTACTTGATCTAAATCAACAAGGCAATGCTCATTATTCTCCCATTGTTCACAAATAACAAAAGGATGTTTTCTAAATGGTTGCAAGGTGACGCAGTGGTAAGCACTGTTGCAAGAAGGTCGCCGGTTTTTCTGTGTGGAGTTTGCATGTTCTCCCCCGTGCAGCGTGGGTTCTCTCCAGGTTCTCCGGCTTCCTCCCACAAAGTCCAAAAACATGTTGAGGTTAATTGGTGATTCCAAATTGTCCGTAGGTGTGAATGTGAGTGTGCTTGGTTGTCTGTCTCTAAGTGTAGCCCTGTGATAGACTGGTGACCTGTCCAGGGTGTCCCCTGCCTTCACCTAAGTCAGCTGGGATAGGCTCCAGGCCCCCTGCGACATTGGTGAGTATTAAGCGGTGTACAGATAATGAATGGATGGATGTTTTCTAAATGTGACACATCTTTGTGTTGACCAAAAAACGTAGGCGGAGATACTCTCTTCCAATCCTCTGTGGCTGTATTCACTCAGCTGGTTAAAGTGACGCCTGCATGTGTGTTGGAGTCACAACCTGTCAATGCTCACACTCTACACTAATGGTCTCACCTTCACCTTGGTTCAAGGCCCTTTTTTTTTTTCACATTAGTGGCAGGAAAGAGACACTGCTTGGTGCATCGATGAAGAGCAGCCACGGTGGTGGTGGGAGGATGAATACTGTGTAGTCACAACAGCCTGGATTATGATGACTGTTAATTTTAGTGTGTTATTATTAGACATGCAAACAAATGAAATGTGGATCTGCCTCAGGGCGAAACCCTGAACACATTTATTCATGTTTTATATTACAGTTGATTTAAATATCACTCTGATCTTCCAAAAAAAAAAACAAATCCAGCTCACATATGATGATGACTGACTTGCTCATGGAGTAGCTGGCAGATAAAGATGAAATGAGAATAAAGAGAAAGCGGGAATCAAGATAATGGTGCAAAGGATTTACACAAATCCCCTTCATTTTATAACTTTCTACAGACCACTCTTGAAACAAATGCTTCTGTGCTGAACCATTTTAGGTAATCGTTAGAAGCTTTTCCACTGCAGGAATTTCCCCCAGAGACAAGGAACCGTTGGAGTAACTCAATGTGTTTCCACTGCAGGGATTTGGGTCTAAATTAAGGCTACATCCCAAATCATACTTTTTCTTTTTACTTTAAGTACGTACTGCAGCTGCTCTCAAAGTATGCGCTGTTTTGTGCAGTATGCATACAAATTGGACATTATATGCTATCTTAATATTGCACCTTCAACTTTGACAAAAAAACTGAGATCATGTATACAAGCAAGCAAAATGAGTTTCCTCAGGAGAGTGGCTGGGCTCAGCCTTAGAAATAGGGTGAGGAGCTTGTACATCCTGAGGAAGCCCGGGGTAGAGATGCTGCTCCTTCGCATCCAAGGGAACCAGCTGAGGAGGTTTTAATAGTATACCTCCTGGGGAACTTCCTTTTGAGGTTTTCTGGACACATCCAGCTGGGAGGAGACCCTGGGGTAGACTCAGAACTCACTGGAGGGTTTGCAGATCTCATCTGGCCTGGGAACATCTTGAGATTGCATAGGAGGAACTGGAAAGCATTGCTGGGAGGGAGATGTCTGCTTTGACCTGCTTCACCTGTTCACCTGATCGTGGATAAATGAAAGAGAATGGTTGGATGGATGCATCTTTTCTACAGTATGGATATTGGAAAACACCCTAATTTCTGGGGAAATTAGTCCCTAGTCAGATGGTAGTATTTTCAAAAAGGAAAAGAATTTGGGGAGTGGGGCTTGTATTTGCAATTTAGATTTTTCATTTACATTTGATACATACATTGAAAAATCTGTAGCTGTATGTACCATTATATTTCTTCCACTGTGCTTTAGCTCAACAGCATGGTGTTACAGATGAAAACATACGACAGATGGGTCGATAACGAAGTATAGGGAGTGTGTAAAAATGGCGTATGAAGCAGTTTGTGCTTTTACACATGACACTGGATAAATTTTTAGAATCTGGAACCCGGCAACGGTACAGGAACAATTTATTGTGACATTCTTAAGAGAACAGTTTGGGGGGTTTGGAGTGGGCACAGCCAGGATTTCCTTGAAAGAAAATTCCTGGTATTAAAATTTCCAAGTACTTTGGGTGAAAAGGCAGCTTTTATACACAAATGGCACCAAAAAACTGTTCAGTAAAATCACTTGTGATGAGAAGCCATTGAGATTAGAAAAACATAACCGGAGTAAATATTATGACGATGGTTAACTATAAAGCGTTTTCTGAAAAGAAAGTACTGGGGCAGCACACAACACTAATGCTGAAGTTGCTATAAAAGTTTAAGCTGCTAAAGTTAGTTGAATGCAACTTGTAAACTCTGAAGACCACAGTTCTAATCAGAAATACATCTTATATTAAAATCATGAAGTGACAAGAAATGTCTGAATATAAGTGTCACTTATTCCTCTGTGCTTCTCGACCTAGAGATCCAGCGTGAAACGATCTTACCTCTAAATAATTTGGTACTTTAATTTATTATCATCCATTTCCTCTTCAGTGTGCATCCTGACACATGGAGGTAGCCTCGGGACTAATTAAGTAGACTGAAAGACTCTTGACCTTAGCTAGATGGAAATCACATTGTGGGGGTCCTTCAGTTTTTCATGGTCTGCTGGTCTAATACATCACCCTCTTGATCTAAAGGTCAGATCTGTTTTAAAACCTACTAGTTAGGAGGAAATTATAGCTTTATTTTCATCTGATGACTCATACAATTGTCTTTTCCAGCACAAATGCTGCTCTTTGTTATCCATCTGAAAGGAAAATGGTGTGTTTGTTTTTGCAGAGACTTTTTACAGCATCAGCTCTTTGCAGTAGTTTAGAAATGAAGACTTATAAGACCGTGGCTAGTGTACAAAAGAGAACGCATCACTTAATCCACATGACATGAATGTGTGTATCGAGTATCCTGGCATATGTCAGCCTTAAAAAGAAACGCTGAAAGGATGACCAAAGTCATTAGAAGACATCATCTGTGCCTTTTTTAATGGTGCTTCATGGTCAGCCTACTGCCAGATGATAAAATTTCATTCCTTACATTGAGTGTTTGTCTTTGTTTCAGAAGGGTTTAATATGTTTTAACTCGATGAAATCAGAACTTAACCATTTTTTACCATTTTAATGTCATCATGCATGGGTAGCAGAGAAGCCCAGGCATTCCTGTCCTCAGCAACTTCCTCCAGCTCCTCCTGACAGATCTCCAGCTGCTCCCAAGCCAGCCGCGAGATTTAATCCCTCCAGCGAGTCCTGGGTCTGCCCTGGGGTCTCCGCCCAGCTGGCTGTGCATGGTATATCATCAAAGCGAGGTGCCGAGGGGGCATCCTTATCAGGTGCCTGAACTGACACATCTGGCTCTGCTCAGTGTGGAGGAGTGGGTCTGCTCCATATACTGCATATAAAGTAGACAAAACCTCTAGGACTGGAAAGTGAAACCAATGTAAAGGTGCCTTAAACTTGCAGTCCCTGTACCAGCCAGCAGGGGGCAACTCCTCTTTCTGCAAAAAGAAGTCTGATTAGTGAAGTTTATGAGGAAAATGTTCTCTTTTTCTCCTTTCATTTGTTACCTCAAATAACATTTTCCTGATGAGATTATGGTCTCAATCGATAGTGTCAAGACTTCTTGACGATGGCACAATATTCATTTTGTAATTTATGCTTAAACTGATAATAAAATGAAGTATATTTTAAGACAAGGCTATCTTATGATTGACTGTACCTCGAGCCCTTAGTCAGGTCCATGCCTTGCTCTTCATGTCCAGTTTCAAAAGACCAAGATATTGACAGCCGGATTGCATACTTAAACATTCCAAACAGCACCCCATCACCGTGGCTACCTTCATCTTTAATATACAGCCTATGAGCTTCTGTCAGTTCCTCCTGGATTTTTAAACTCATCATCTGATTTTCTAGACTTAGCCAAGCCACCCTTTATAGAAAACTATTTCAGCAGCTTGTATCCACAATACTGTTCTTTTGGTCATTACTCAAAATTCACGACCACACTCGAGGGTAGGGGGCGTACAGCAACTCGTAAATTGGGACCTTGACAGCAACAGAACCTGCAACCAATCTATCGTTGGTTTCATGGTCCCTTCAGACTCTCCCCCTTTCATCTATTTTCAGGAGACAACCACGGCCTCAGATTTTGAGGTGCTGATCTGCATTCCAGCTACATCACGCTCAGCTGCAAACTGAGACCCCTGGAGGCCCTCCGTAATGGTGCAACATTGTCCAGATGCAACCTCCTGCTCCCCCCACTGTGTAGCTTTGTGGTTGTTTATTACATTAAAATGCATTGCTGCACCTATGTAGTTTGGAAATAGCCTTGAATCACAAGTTTCATTATGCACTCTGTACAATATGTGTGAATTATTTTTATATTCATTATTTGTTGACTGTGACAGTTTTATTATATTACAGTATATAGAGTATCCCTGCGCACAGGTAATATGGAAAAATTAAAGCCAGCATGACAGCTTACAGGCTAAAAATAAGACCTGGATCATGAAGGGAAGTAATACAACAGAAATAACCTCTGATGTCACAAAGATAAAAAAGAAATCAAATAGAACAAGTCTGTTCGTGTTGGTTCATGTTCTCGGTGTGTTACGCTGGCTTGTGCGAGGCATATTGCCCTTCAGGATTCATGGGAGGGAAATGCTTGGTAGGGGGACTGTCACAGAGACTAAAGAGGAAGCTGCACTGTGAAGTCCAGTCAGCTGTGAGCGGAGGTCGATCAGAAGTGACACAGACAGCATGAGGGTGGGACTGCAGCTCAGGAAGATGGAGGAGATGGACGTCTGATGTTGCAGGCGGGATTCATGATGAGTTTATTTGTGTGACAGCAGGGGAGTGGTGGTGGTGGTGGTGTAGGGGGGGGGTTAAAGCTGCAAGAGCAATACAAACCATTTTGTATCCCTCACTTTGACCCAGAAAGCTGGAGTACTGTCGTCACAGTAACCACCTTTCTCTGAGTCAAAAAAAATGACATTCACGCTTGAGCGAAAGAGTTGATTCAAAGTCTGTCTCCTCTTCACTTCTCTGCTGTCACACTTTGATGTTTTGTTGATGACCGATACAGGTTGGCATGGCATCCTATTTTGGCATCGTATGTCTTGTTACGCTGCCCTCATGTTTATGCATTAGCAATTACAAGAGAATGCACCCATGCAATTTGGGTAATGGACTTTTGTCATGAAAAGCAAGCAGCTGTTGGGTGGATTCTCTGTTTCTTAGCCTTGCGTCATGCTGCTTTATTCCCACATTAGTGTAATGAGCCTCTGTTCACCTAAAATAATTGATCTCTGACCTAATTTATTCTAACTGTTGTGTTTGAGATATTCTCAACAGACTCTTGTTCATGTCCCTTGATCATTTCATGCATGCAGTATAAGGTCGTAAGAGTGACCAAATGATGATATATGTTTCCCAGATAAGAGTAAGATGCCTTTAGGGCAGCGGTTATATGATTTTTGCGGGTATATGTCATGTTAAAATAAATTACTTTATGTGATTATAATAGCTCAAAATAGCACTACAGATACTTATCAGCTTTGTGAGACATTTATTGTTATCTCATGTGGCAGATGTTGGTGAGGCTCATGTTCTCTGTATGTTTTCTGGAAAATAGGAGGTTTTTATACCAGCCTGGACAACCCGTTCTAATTCCCACAGCGTCAAATACGGATGTTTTTCTTGTTAAACCCTGCTGGTGTCTCACAGATACGCACAAGATGTCCTTTGGAGATGCGTCATATGTGACACTGAGAGACATACCAGAGTTTTTCTAGTTTAAAAGTGCGTCACGAAGAGATTGGAAGGGTTTTGGTGACGGCATAGATCGCAAGACTTTTTCACAGACGACTGCGATTTAGGTCATTTATGTTATTTTGTGACTTAGGTCTCGTTTCCACCTGCTGTTTAAGTTTAGACATCAAAACTACTTGGTTAAGTTTAGGAAAAAGTTGATGTTTTGAGTTAAAATACACCCTGTCGTAACATTAACCACATGTTACAAAATTATTGTTACCTGAAAAGAAGCTAAGAACATTTGGCTACAGACTCATTATACTCAATATTTCAGACTTCCTTTCACACATTTTAGTAGGTCCATCAAAATACCTTATCTATGTTAAGAGATGATGTTCACTGGAACACAATCTGTTGAAATGTGGCACCAATGGTTCCTGACAAAGGAAATCTAGGAAGTGAGATCAGGTTGGAGTTTAAAGGTTCCATAGGGCGAAAATCCATAACAGTGTTTTGTGGTTGCTATGAACTCAGATGTGTCAAACAAAAGCTGTTAAGATGCAAAGACGTTCACTTCTGTCATTCCTCAAGCCCCCCACAACTAGATAAACCTCCAAAATTTACAGGCCAGTAACAACTCAACCTGGTTGCTTCAACCTAACTGAGCAATAGTCATCCAGCTCAAACAGGCAGCGTTTCCTTCCTGAAGGAGGCGGGAACAGCAGCAGCTCATTGGTTTTCAGAGCAAAACAACCCACTTAGAACAGCCCTAAAACCAGTGATAAGACAGCCATGGTTAAGCATTTTTGCAGTATTTTGAGCCGAAAACTAAGCAACACACTGTGGAGATGTGAGACTGTGATTAGTTTACTGAAAAGAGGCACAATATGGCATTACTGAGCAATATGAGTTTGCCATTTTTATTTTTATTGTGCATGTTATGAGAACAGACTTTCCTCCGGTTAATTTCGCATTGTTCTGCTGATCAACATTTTGGCGACAGGGAAGGCAGTCATGCGTCAACAAAGGCAGTGAAGAAGAAATCAGCACGGCAGATGTTTTTTGATAAAGGAAAAGGATTGAACACATCTGTTGGGTTTCTCGGATGCATTTTAGAAGAAACTTTTCTTCACTGCACTTTGAAAACTTGCACATGTTTATTGCTGATTCCAGTATTTTAAGACTCATGGTCCCTTTTTTTTTTACCACCAGAATTTACTTTCTGACAGCACGGGGAAAGATTTATGTTTTTCCTTTTGCAAAAGTTTAATTAGTGGGATGTGCACACAGTGACATATTCCCAGTGGATTGTCCTGGAAAGGGCTGCTCCATTTAAATACAAGATACCACAAATACAACAACACAGACAACTCGATGAATAACATGAAAAATCCAATCAGTTCCACCTGCAGGTTTATTCCAGATGTGAGATCACATCTACAACCTTCATGTTCCTCAAACAGAATCGTCACCAGACTCTTGCTGGCGTTACGAGCCTCACTAAAGAGGACTGGACGGCTACACAAGAATTAATTAGGGCTGTTCTGGCTTCCACCCTCCTCCTCTGACAGCCTGGTTAACAAACAGCCTCCTGGGACAGGCGGTGTGGAGTTGTGAATGGACGAAGGGGCGGGTTCAGTCCGACGGACGCAGCGCTCCAGGCGGAGGAGCGCGCCGAGCAGAGCGCAGACCGGTGGAGCGGCTGCTGCGCTTTACTTCACACATCTGAGCACACTGACAGAAACAGACTCGCTTTCTTTACAGGAGACAACTGAAGAGATTTACGAGGGAGCTTTTTTTTTCTTTTTTCTTTTTTTCTTTTTTGCTTGCCAAGATTAAGGAGTCGTGAATAAGAAAAGTCCACAACTGAGGACAGGATGGATTCTTCACAGCTGTTCTGTCTGCTGCTGCTGCTGCTGCTGTGTGCTTCCCTGCCAAAAGTAAGTCTCCTTTTATCAGTTTAAACAAAAAGAAAAGAGATCATTCTGATGTAGCAGTGAAGTCATTAGTTTATTACAGCTACCCACATTAGATCTGATCATCCATCACTTGAGATATTTGCAGAAACTTGGAAATAAATGACTAAATTGAATGCAACTGCTCCTTCTAAAACCTGTTCCAGTGGTTATTTTACTTTTAATTTATTCAGTCATGTTCTCTGTTCATCTCCTCCCAACACATCTGGCGTGTAAACACATTTTTTTATCCACGTGAATGTGAAGTTTTTTTAATCCCACCCAGTGATTTACACACAAATTCAACTGTAGTTATGTAAAAAAAAATCAAAGTAATTCAACTTGACTGCTCGAGTCGAGGTCACACCAGCAGCAGTTGTGATTCAATGTGACTCTCTGTTAACACTGTCATCCAAAACAGACTGAAATCTGGCTGCTTTTTTTTTTTTTTAAAGCTCCAGTCACTTTGCTGCTCCTGTTTGATTTATTGTACTATGAGATTAAAAAGCCTGTATAGAGATCAAATGATCAGACTACTGGTTCTCCATTGTGTTTATTTTAGAATTGCTGGTGATAAATCTGAAGCTACTGCAAATTAAGATCTGGTAAACACATGTATGGAAGTCTGGTAGAAGGCTCACACTATTTGGAAGTGTTTTCTCCCCCGTGGACAAGCACAGTAATTTACCACGACTTTGTTCTCACTGTACTTTGGTAAATACTTGTTCTCTCTGCAGGTTTATATAATTGGATGGAAAGCCTTTGAGCATTGCCACATGGTAATATGTCACCTTTCAGCTGCCCCGTGTGTTGCTGCAGGGAGTTGCAGGACTGTGAATTGTGCACTGTGGGTGATAAATGTACAGACTCTCCTGCACCTCTTTTTTTTTTTTTTTCTTTTTCAATTACACACAAGTCTATAGATGTTTATTGGAGTTAAACGAACAGCTGCGATTTGTCTTAAATCCACCTGCGAGTGAGATAAGAGATTGGTTTTGTGTTTTCATTAGGTGGACCAAGTCTTAGAGTCATTTGCACATGTCTCTTATTCTTTAGAAATGTTTTTCCTTTTTAAAGACGTATTCTGCTGCTTAGCTTCTATCAGGGATTTACTTACATCTGTCAGGTATCAGTGTGAGTTTAGCTCTCAAGAATGAAGCTGCTTTTTGCCACTATTTTCGAAAATGAACACAAAACTGTGCGTAAGGAGCTTAAGATTTGTGATTACGATAATCGCTGCAAGTTGATGGATTTCAGTGCATCCGGCACTTTGCAATGTTTTCTTTAAATGCCTCCTTGAGAATCTCTTTCCAGGCACAACAGACTGTGAACATCTAAGTGACTGTGTTAAATTTTCCTTCTCCTCACCGCTGACAACTCTCAGACGCGTGGCCCACCCTGACACTTTAGATCAACCAGATGCGTCATGTGTTGACATACTTCAGTGGCTCTCTACGGTTTTTTAGCTGGTGTGTCTTTTCCCAAGTCCTCAGTGGCTGCTTTACGATAACACACCCTGACATGTTTCGTCAATACATCCAGTGAGAAAACGTGGCGTTGAGGGGAGAGCAGAAAATCCCATAAGTGGTTAAAGAGTGCATGTCAGTGGCCGGATGTCACCGTTATCGATTCGGGGCGATGCAGGTGGGAGGAGGAAAAGAGCAGCCAGGGTGGGTGATAATGACTTCTGAACAACTAATCACAGTGTTGTGTGGGGGTGCTGCCTGCCCTCGTTTTTGCTTGTGGTCCACTTTTCTGTTGAGACTAATGCATGAAAATGATGGTAAATTTGAAGGATGGTTGGTTTTTTTACCTCCTGACATGACTGTGAACCTTCATCTCATTCAAATTTAGAGAAGCAGCTAAACGCAACAGGTCACACAGGATTAATGTCACCAAAATCAACCCATTTAAGGTTATATGTCCATTTTAAATGGTCTACACTGGAAATAGGATGTTTGGACAAAAGCATTAGTGTTCAGGATTTTAAACTGTGACAGGTAATCCACAGCTGCGTTCATGTACCTTCATATTCTACAGCTTTTCTCCTGTAAGTCCAGTTTTGTTTCTCTTATGTCAAGACTGCCCTCTTGTTTGCACAAAAGGGGCAACTAACCCATTAAGTGCTTGACATAAAGAGCATAAATACAAACTCTCTGCACGTACAATGGGGAGATAGATGAGATAATTATGATGGACGTCAATCTGAAACATAATAACGTGTTAAATGCATCTCACCACACAGTAAAGTGGTAATCACAGTGTGCACGTCAAGCCTTTTGAGTTTTTGTCTGCTCGGTGTTGCAGCTTTGAGTGAGATAAATTTCCTCGATTATATAAATTGTGTTGATCCTGCTGTGACAGAAGTAAGTATAGAAAACGTGCTGCAGATCTGTCCGTTATTTGTTCTAAATGTTAATATGCATCCATGCGGTCAGTGGAGTTAAAAAGGTTCATTGTGAAGCTACAGATACTTATTCTGCTGTGTCAGAGTTCAGCAGTGACAGATAGCCATTATATCTAATTAGACCTCAACTGAGACCAAAGCTGTAATGAAGTCCACACGTTTCCCTTAATTTCATTCATTCATCACTCAAATGAATCTATCTAGCTGCTGCACTTAATAGCTGCACTTAAATACATATTTAAATGTATGTATATAATTTTAGTTTTAATCATTTTAATTATTATGTTGCCATGGTGATGGCGGCGCGCATAGACACAGCAGCTTCTTCAGGAGACAATGAAAGTGAACATTTTGAGTGTCTTGTCTATCCCAGACGTTCATTCAAATCTTGCGGCTGGGAGACTTTGCTGGGTGCCAGGACAGTGAACGCGCTGGAATCGGTTGTGATTTGGACATTCTACACCAACGTGGAGTCCTATCGGAGACCACACCGGCAGTTACCTGAGAGAGAAGGAAGCTCAAACGGTACGAGTGTGAACAGAAGTAGGGGAAGAGAACCAAGATCCATGCTGGGCTGAGGGCGAACCCTTCCAGACCAGCAGGACTGTCGCTCCTACTCTCCAACATCCGCTCCCTCCACAACAAGCTGGACGAGCTACGTTTGCTAAGAGGAACCCACAGAGAGTGGAAGGACTACTGTGTGTTTGCTTTAACAGAAGCATGGCTCCATGACAACATCCCAGACGGACATACAGCTGGAGGGGTAGACATTATTCCAGGCAGACAGACAGACAGCTAGCTCTGAGCAGCATCTGCGGCTTCACCATCGTCACACCACCGTATATGTCTTTGTGTCCCTGAAGACCTACCAGGACCTGAAGAAGTTTCGCCATGTTCAACGTGATGGCGGAGCGTATGGACGCAGCGGCCCCTTCAGGAGACAGCGAGAGAGATTGTTTAGTGTCTTGCCTATCCCAGACGCTCATTCTGCAAAACTTAGTAATTAAATGATCCTGAAGAAATGCTCTCTCTCATCTTGCCTGTACTACTGTGTATGTACAGCAAGATGACAATAAACTTGATTTGATAATTTTTATAAAATATGTAAACCCATCAGCAGATATTTGTAGTTTAAACAATTAGTAAACACTTTGAATAGTTGGAGGACAGAAAGTTAAACTGCTTACATGATTTTTAAAATGCAAAAATACCCACAAATTGGGTTTTGCTGCCTTTCCTGTAAGTAATTTTGTGCTTTTGGCTTTAAATATTGTAAACCTGTCAATTTGGCATCTTCGAGGTGTGTCAGAAAAGTTCCAGGACTGGTTTCACAAAAGATATATTTCAAACCCAAACTACAAACAACGAGTTTTCCCCTTCAGATGATCGACCAGCATGTCTACAAAGATATCCTGCGGTGTTTGCTTCGTTCAGTGCGCGAGAAGAGGCGAGAGTTGTGGCTGCTTCACCATGACAACGCGCCTGCTCACAATGCCAACAGTTCCTGGTTGAGAAGAGCATTGCCATGCTGGAGCAAGCTCCCTACTCACCCTTCCTGGCCCCGTGAGATTATTTTCCTCTTCCCCAGCCTCAAGGAGGTCATCAAGGGGACCCGTTTTGAAGACGTGGATGGCATCAAGATGGCTGTGTTTAAGAGTCCTTCCAGGAGTGCATGGCGATGTGGCAGAGAAGGCTGGGAAAGTGCGTTAGACTCCAGGGGGATTACTTCAAAGGAGAACACTTGTAGTTTGTAGTTTGGATTTAAAATATATCTTTTGTGACACCAGTCCTTGAACTTTTCTGACACACCTCATATGTCCCCCCCAATGGAATATACAGTCCTGAGTGCATGCCAAGTACTTGATTTAACTTTAAAGCAAAACTTGGACTTTTTTTTTGAAAGTATGCTTCTTTGACTTTTCCCAAGAGTTAGAGGAGAAGATCAATACGACTTTCATGTCTTCATATTCAAAATGAAGCCAGATGACTGGCTCATGGTAGCCTAACAAAGACAGGAAGCAGGGGAAAGCGTTAGCTGGTCTCAGTCCAAAGCTAAAAAGTAAATAGCAGCACCTCCAGCTCATTATGCAACACCATGCATGCAGTTTGTTTGAAATGTATTTTTTGTAAAAAGTTGTCATTTTACAGGATTATATGCAGTGTGCAAATTTTTAGTAGCTGTTACATAGTTTCAGACTAGAACATTTTACTAATTCAGGTTGCACTATAAACATTTTAAAAAACAAAAAAAACCTATTACCAAAAAAGCCACTGCATAACTACCAACTTTAGTAAACTTACAAATAATACAGTTAAAGTATGTATATATTATTCTATTATGTAGTATATTATATATTGTATATATATTATGGGGTGTCGCCATATACCAGCATTGACAACAACTGTGATATTGCTAATAGAGCAAGGTAAAAGTACACATATAATGCTATTGTATATATTCTGGTACCAGTAACTATCTGGTTGACCTTCCAACACGCTATATATATATATATATATAATTTATGGTATTTAGATATCAATACATAAAGAAATGTCTGTGCTTTGCAGGAAAAATACCCAATTAGCTAACCTATTTATATTACTTGTGAGATATTACTTAGTCAACTTAAAGTCAGACGTGTAAAACATGAGTTATATAATCCTTACTTTGCAGCTGACGTCACACTAGTTCTGCTGCTTTCCTCTGCTACTGGGTACAAACATTTAGCACCAACTCCTGTGTCAGCTAGTTTGTGTGGTGCAACCACAAACAGTTGCTGCTTTCATTTTAAAAGAAATTAAGTGAAGATTTAATTCAAATTGCACTTTATAAACACTTGTGCATGCAAATTGGAAATTCCAGCTTTCAGACGGAATCATAGAAAACCACCAATTCTCATTTGTCTGTTAATGTTAGGTCACAAGTTTAACCTGCTAATTACGAAGCTTTGAGAAGCTGGTGTGCATATTTCTTAACACTGAGCAGAGCCACACAAGTTGTTTGTTTCTCCCTGCTTTCATTCTTTATGCTTCAAACTTAATGCACAGACTTGAAGAAGGTATGGATTTTTTTCCCTCATACTTACAGCAAAACACAAACAAACACATTTCCTCAAAATGTCAAAGTGTTTCTTTATGACATTTGGGAAATACTCGTATTCAGAGCAATTTAAAAGGCCGCTCAATATTACAGACTAGCTGTCAGTAATTTTTCAGTCAAAAACTCTCCCGTGTTCATGCCTGTTTGGCTGGAAAAGTGTTTAATCTTTAATTCGTGTCCATCGCTGTGCTCGCTGGTTAATGAACCCCGAGTGTAGCAGCAGCAGAGGTATGATGTAGCTGCTGCTCTCCAGTGAAGTGTAGGATAGATATAAACACATTAGTCCATTGTTTGGCCACACACAGGCACGAGCTTCTCCCTTCATTTTCCTGTCAGCTCTTCCCCGGTTTTTGATTTGATCGTTATCTCGCACTCAAACCAGGCAAAGCCTGCAGCCATTTCAAACGACAACAATCACTGAGAGCCTTAAGCAGCGCCCTGGTAGCCCTCGTGATGAGCTCTGCGCTAACAAACTATCAAAGCTGACAGGTATTTATGTGATGTTTTGCTCACTGAGACACTGTGTGTATATGTCCGTCCCCAAGGCTTTGCAGAGGTCCACTTATCATCTCTAAAGTTTGGGATTGACATTTTGATTCATTGCCCAATACAGCAATCTCTACGGTTGGGCTGTCCAGACTTCTAGATATTATAGGTACATTTTCGGCATCTCAGGTGGCAGCCAGTTAATGGTGCATTTTGAGTATGAGCATAAATCACTGTCAGGACACCTCCTCTTGTTTCCTGTATATAGATAAGGAAATTCAGCCTCTTTTTAAAATCCTATACTGTGAACTGTGATGATTGTTTTACTGTTGGTCTCCCTCTTTGTGTATTCTGGCTCTGCTCCCCGTATACAGGGCTGTACGAACTAATAAACTACCTCCATGCAATGAAGGGGGCTTGATCCCAGCAGCCTACAGTATAAGGCCATGCACAAAGCCCACTGTCATGTCTGTTTTCCTCCCTGAAGAGGGACTTTGTTTCACTTTTTCTACTGTTTACGCAGCATTAATGTTTTTTTGGGAAACTTCAGGTTGAAACTGGGTTGTATTTCCCAAAGCAAGATAAAACAAAACAGTGTCCCAGTTTCATATTTCACAATTAACTGAAAATCTGGGTTGTTTGTTTAGTTCGGAGAAACCCCAAATTATGTGGTTTAATTTTCAGATTTCTGTATTCAAATGTTTCACCCACAGTTTGTTAAGGAGGCATTCAAATACCCTTTTTAATGTGATGTCTCTATTATACTCAAAGGGCCTTGTAATGATTGAGCCAGCTCAATAGCTGCAGCCTGAAACTGAAGCAGGTAGAATGTAATTATTTACACTCGTGGTCTGTCCTGCTGTGACATGTCCTCTATGAAAATCGTTTTTAATCACTAGGGGAACAGAACAAACTGAAAATACAACAAATGGGTAATAAATTAGCAAACAATTGCAGATTTTCACATTTATGTGGAGCCATGTTTCCACCCATGTGATGAGTGTAAGTCATATATTGACATTTTTGGTCTGCACCACGAAGCTCCACTATATGTTCAATACTTAGTTGCTAACTTTACAGTTTGGTTCTGGTCGTGTACACAGAGTTTGTTTTAACTGACTGCAGATGGGAGTTAGCTTTCAAATGAAAATAGACAGACATTGCTACAAGCTTTATCTGGTTCAATTGGTGGATTCATGAGGGCTGGGGGAAATATTATAATTCATGGCTTATCAACTTACAGCAGAATCAACAAATTTGGAGAGTGTCAAATTCACAGTAAAAAACAAACATTTAACCTGGAGCCATTTAAGCATTTGACCAGTTACAATAATCCAGCCTGGGGTGATATGATCACATAATTTTGTGTTACAAAATGAGTTTTGTGACATGTTATGTGTAATATTGGCACATCATTCAATGCACTGGACTTCATTTTGATTATTCTCTCCTCAGTTTGTCATATATTGTGATACGTAGATATATTCCCAACAGTGTGACAAACTTCTTTTCAAAAATAACTTTCAGTAGTTCTAATTATACTTGAATAATGCAAAAGTAGCTCTATTTGCTATCAGGATTACAGCAGGGACGTTAAATCAGCTGCACACAAGATGCAGCTCAGTGATAGACCAGGTTGCAAAATATTGTATTCACTAATTGAAGTTCACCGCAATGATAGTATCTTTCCCTCAGAGGGGCTTTTGGACCCAAATCCACTCTTAAGCGCTCCATTGTTACAGTGCCCTCCTATCAGTTTCATGCTAATCAAAAATAAGGTTACCAAGAGGTCTGACCAACATGAGATTTCCTCCTGTATCCACGTTTCTCGGCACAGATGAAGTCAGCAGATTAATCTGCTGCCTCCCAGTCAGCTCTGCTGCTGTTACCCCAGGATATGTTGGATTTTCTACTGTAATTCAGCTGCAGGCAAAGACTCCCCCGTACAAAGTTGTGTGGCTTACGATAGTGTCAGGGCGACCTCATCCACAGAGGAGGAGAGAGCGACTGAGGCAATGAGTTGAGCTCGGAGAAGGCAGTGTAGAGAGGTGGAGGTAAATAACATGGAGGTATTACAAAGACCGTACTGCAGGGATCGTATTTTTCAAGTTTTCACAAGTTGCACAGAGAAATGCGATTGGCTTCCAGTCCAGATACGATGTCACAAAATCCTGCCTGTGCCACAAACTTAGACTTAGACAAACCATTTCACTTAATGCCAAAAACCCCTGATAGTGTTAAACTCTGCACATTCTGCACAGTGAAGCAAACATCTAAGTGAAGCAACCAATATAAAGCAAAAGACAGTTTTGGAAATTCCTGACATTGGTGACACCTAATGGTAGCACTAAATCAAGATTTGTCTGCAGGAACAAAGGAACTCAGCAGTTTTTGTGCCTGATCTGACTAAATAATAACCACAACAGAGGGAGACCAGCAAATATTCTGGAATTTTTATTATATTTTTTTGTATTTCATTTGCAAACATTCAGTCATTCTGCTCACTCAGAATTAAATCAAAAATTACTTTATGATTTAACTTCTTCTTTCCCATTTGTTAGCTCACAAACTGCACCACCTGTCACCAAAACTTCTTAGAGTAACTTCTAAAGATCCTGTAATCAGATGAATCTCTGTCGGCTGTGGTACAATAAATCCCAAATACTCCTTCACAACTATCACAAATCACAGCAGGTAAACTGAATTGTGTTTTCACTACTTGTTTAAATGATGAGCCTCCAACTTTACTCTGCCTCATTACCCTCCTGCGGACATGCTCGCGTGCTTGCTTGTTGCTGCTCTAAGAGGTGTCTATTTTTTTTCATTAGCGACGTTTGTCTCGCCTGCATTGAGCGTCAGATCTTTTTGGAAGCTCAACCTCCGACTAAATATTTCCGGATGATTGATGAGGCTCATTACACGTCTGACGGCTCCAAGGTGGCGAGAGTTCATTAAAGAGACTCCGAAGACACGTATGAGGACCAATTAGAGAACATGAGTTGTTCTAATTGTGAATGCATCATGTGCTTTGTGCTGCAGAGCTCCTCTCTCTCCGTGACCTTTACTGGTTTGAGTCCTGTAGCGGTGTGCGGGGTGAGAGCTCTACTCCGGGAGTTGGTGAATACGCTCGGCATCACGCTGACTTCTCCCTCTTCATCTCCACTGACCTTCTCAAGCTCCCTGCTGCTCGTCTTACACGTTTTCATTGACCTACCGGCTCTCTGCCAGCGGCTGTCAGCCCACATTTTTCAGCCGCTTGTTGACACAGATGAACAATTGCAGTAGATTACTCAGTGGCTCCCTTCTCCACTTCCTAATCCATTTGCATGATAGCATCTATTTTCTCCGGCAAGATGGAGCTCTGTTTGGATCTGAGAGTTAGAGAATATTTCTGTGTATTAACTGTACTATTACCCAGGGGTTCTCTCTGATAAGAAAATAAAAAAACACAACATAAAAGGCTGCAGTTGAAAGAATGCGATAAAGGAACATGTCGGCTAAAATATTTATTGCCACATATTTTCTTGCAACTTTCTGCCTCACAGAATATAAACGACCGCGGTAACTAATTGCACCACCGTAATGGAAGCTTGTTTCTGTCTTGAACGTGCTTTCTGCCTCTTCTGCAGGTGTCGTCGGTGCAGATGTGCGACGTGATGAACGAGATCGAGCTGGAGAAGGAGCGCTGTGAAAATAGCACCTCCGGGAACGTCACTACAGGTCATTCTTGAAAACATATTTTCATCTTTGAGGCTGTTTAGGGTCTGCAGGAGCTGTATGGAGGAAATGGGAAGCAGTAAGAATAAATAAATGGCGAGGCAGGGTCATACAGAGTGGGAGTTTTCGATAAAGCAGAAAAACAGAGCACATGTTTGTCAGAGACGTAATGGAATTATCCTGACTTTGCCTCAGCCAGCTCTTATAATAATATATCAACATTTAAAGACTTTTTACAGCACACATTTGAAAATCAACCAAAGTAGAGATAGAAGTTTCCTTAATATTATATGTCAAGTCTGTGGTTACCTTTCTGAACCAAGAAAGCCATGTTTGACCATTTTTGGACGATGAGAAATACTAAGGTGAAAGCCTGTTATCCCTCCTTTTATTCCCTAAGAGCTCAGTGTTCACTGCAGGATAAAGGCTTGCAACTCTAATGAAACAGCACAACCAGGGCTAGAAGCAGAAAAAAACATTTTTTGGGCAAAATACCAAAGAAAGTTAGAATGCCACAAATCATAAAAAAGGGGGGAGGGAGTAGAGTTTCTTTGGTTTAAAAAAAAAACAAAACAAACAAAACAACCTGGACAGTATAGATGTTTTACTGCTTAGATTTGCTTTCCATACCACCACCCTATCTGCTTAAGAACGCAGCCTGCAGTTTAGCTGAAAGGTCCCTCAGTTTTTGCCATGGGACTGTTGGTTGCAGTTGGTCGAATGTTTTTGTTAATCATAATCAATCATTTTACAATAAATGAGAAATCCTATAATCAACATATTCAATATTTCCCCACAGTTCCCAAAAGTGATACCAACACTGAGAAAAAAATAAACAAATAAATAAAAATTATTTCCATCCATTCATTATCTATACATCGCTTAATCCTCATTAGGGTCGTGGGGGGCTGGAGTCTATCCCAGCTGACTCAGGATGAAGGCAGGGGACACCCTGGACAGGTCACCAGTCTATCACAGAGCTACACTTAGAGACAGACAACAGTCAAAGTCTCTCTGTTTTGATAAATGTAAAAAAATTAAAAATTAAAAATGTAAAGATAAAAAGCCTTTTAAACCCACTGGCAAATTTAGAATGAGAGTTTAGGTACTTTAAGTGTTAATTCATGCTCTTTCTCTACATCGTAGCTCAAACTGATCTGAACACACCAACATGATGCGTTTTTAGATTAACTGTGACTCAACATTATCTCAAATATCCATTAACATCCATTTGAAATCATGGGGGAAAAAACCCCAATAACAATTATCTCTTTTTCTTCAGTGTCAAACTGACTGTTGTCTATACATCCACAGCTACACAGCAAACTGGAATTTCAAATACTTATTATCGCACAAAGCTGTGAACATTCAGTGGACTCTAATTTTTGAGGGCACCACACAGTGAATAAAATTCCTAATCAGAACTGAATTTAATTCAGCA